>NW_028261382.1:91160831-91170831 GCF_051295495.1 Thamnophis sirtalis | reverse complement strand
CGATGCTCTCACACCCAACCAGTCCTCCTAGTACGTCACGGATGAGATCTTTCTAATCCCCTGATAAGAGTGCAAAGCTACGCAGCTAACACTGAACACTGACTGTGTTCACAAAATATACTTAAGCAGGAGGGCTTAAGTTGTTCCATGAAGCTTGGCGGGACTCCTTCTGTGGCACCTAGAGACAGCCAGGAGTGGATGGAGAACAGAGAAACTCTGTCTCTCTGTACATTTGGCGGAGTGGTGGGATTCAAATAATTTAACAACCAGTTCTCTGCCCTAATGACCAGCTGGGTAGGCGGGGCTCGGTGGTCATGTGACTGGATGGGCGTGGCCAACCCAACCACTCATGTCGATGGGCGCTTTGCCTTCGCTGTGACGATGTAATAAGGATTAACCGGAGAGGCGGTTTCTGTAAGCAGGGCAATAAAGATCAGGCTAGAAACACCAGAATGCTTCCTTCCTGCCTTCCTTACAGGATTAGCCCTGTAAAGTGGAAAAAAACAAAAGGAGATTTCTTCCAACATCCGGTTCCCTGAACTGCTTAGAAAGTTAACAACCGGTTCTCCTGGATAGGTGCGAACTAGCTGAATCCCACCACTGATTTGACGCATGGGGTGTGTCTTTGTGCATGAGATTTTTAAAGGGTAAAATCATCACAATAAGGCTCACAAATACTTGCAAACTCCTACATTCAGTTCCCAACTGCTTCCTACCCAAAACATGCAAAACCTAGAGCAGGGGGCGGGGTTCAAACTCAAGGCCCGGGGGCCGGATCCGCCCTAAAGGGTGCTTAGATCTGCAGGGCCTGGAAACAGTGAATGACTGGCCCATAGTGCCTCTGCCAGCAGAAAGGCTGCCTTCCCAAGCTGTTTTCACTGGCAGAGGGTTGCAGGAGGCCGTCGCAGGTGAAAATGGAGCTCGGGAGCCTCCTTTGGCTGGCAGAGCACCTGGGCTGCCACGGATGCCCCTGACATGAGTGGTGTGGAGCTGGCCACACCCACCCCAACCCCACAAGGTGAAACAAAACCCTGTTGCGGCCCTCAATGAAATCGAGCTTGACCAGTGGTGGTTCTGTGGGCATGGCGTAGTAGGCGTGGCATGGGAAGGATACTGCAAAATCTCCAATCCCTCCCCATTCCTGGGGGAAGGATATTGCAAAATCTCCATTCCCACCCTCCATTCCCACCCTACTCCATTCCCACCCTACTCTGGGGCCAGCCGGAGGTGGTATTTGCTGGTTCTCTGAACTACTCAAAATTTCTGCTCCCGGTTCTCCAGAAGCTGTCAGAACCTGCTGAATTTCAACCCCCGGTTTGACACCCCTGGCCTAGAGATAGTAAGCCTTCCGTTGATGGGAGGATATTTCCCAGCTGAATTGCTACAGACACATAGTATATTGTGCAACTGTAGACTCATTGCTGAGTTGAGTAGTTTTAGTTTCCAAGTGGACTTGGGAAAGAGACTGAGATGACAGAAAATTCGTGCATACAACAACCTCCTTTCCATAATTAGCTTTCGAAGGAGGATGCTATTCTTGTCTTCTCTCTGAATGGGTCCAAGACATTCCCCCACATCACACCTCTCTCTTTCCACCCTGAAGTAGAACAGTCTTGCACTTAAGCCTACTTCTTCACCACAGTTAGTGAGAACCAAGATATAGCACCCGAGCTGAGTTAAAGGGCAATTCTCCATGTGCTCATCGCAACCTCAAGATATCTACAAACTTGCTGAGTTCCATTTACTGAGTTTCCAAACGTATTTATTCTGGAACTTCTTATGGAAAAAAAACTCCCAAAGCAAGAGGATGTGATTTATCATGAGCTCCAGCATTAAATTCTATGGAATGAGGAATTGTGGAGGAAAAAAGAGACACCTTTGCATTATCTATATAAAAACATTATTTTCCCCCTTTTTTGTTGTTGTTACAGAAAGCAGGAAAGCGTAGATCTGATTTGTAAGACTCAAACACAATCACCTTCCTCTTCTGCAAAGAACTCTCAAACCAGCCCAAAAGTTGTATCCCTGTTGCTACATTCAAATCATGTGCAAAGTGTTGTGATATAGTCAGGGGAAAGAATTCTACTCTCTCTTGAGACTGATGGGAAATCTTCCAAGAATCACTGGGCTACAATAAAGGACTCACTCACTGAGCTTGTAATCAGTGGTGGGCTTCAAAATGTTTTACTACCAGTTCTGTGGGCATGGCTTGGTGGGCGTGGCAGGGGAAGGATACCGTAAAATCTCCATTCCCTCCCCACTCCAGGGAAAGATACTGTAAAATCTCCATTCCCTCCCCACTCTAGGGGAAGGATAGTGTAAAATCTTCATTCCCTCCCCACTCCAGGGGAAGGATACTGTTAAATCTCCATTCCCTCCCCACTCCATGGGAAGGATACTGTAAAATCTCAATTTCCTCCCACTTCAGGGGAAGGATACTGTAAAATCTCCATTCCCGCCCTATTCCAGGGGAAAGATACTGTAAAATCTCTCCTCCCCACTCCAGGGGAAGGATAATGTAAAATCTCCATTCCTTCCCCACTCCAGGGGAAGGATAGTGTAAAATCTTCATTCCCTCCCCACTCCAGGGGAAGGATACTGTAAAATCTCCATTCCCTCCCCACTCCAGGGGAAGGATACTGTTAAATCTCCATTCCCTCCCCACTCCAGGGGAAGGATACTGTAAAATCTCCATTCCCTCTCCACTCCAGGGGAAGGATACTGTTAAATCTCCATTCCCTCCCTATTCCAGGGGAAAGATACTGTAAAATCTCTCCTCCCCACTCCAGGGGAAGGATAATGTAAAATCTCCATTCCCTCCCCACTCCAGGGGAAGGATAGTGTAAAATCTTCATTCCCTCCCCACTCCAGGGGAAGGATACTGTAAAATCTCCATTCCCTCCCCACTCCAGGGGAAGGATAGTGCAAAATCCCCATTCCCTCCCCACTCCAGGGGAAGGATACTGTAAAATCTCCATTCCCTCCCCACTCCAGGGGAAGGATACTGTAAAATCTCCATTTCCTCCCACTTCAGGGGAAGGATACTGTAAAATCTCCATTCCCTCCCTATTCCAGGGGAAAGATACTGTAAAATCTCTCCTCCCCACTCCAGGGGAAGGATAATGTAAAATCTCCATTCCTTCCCCACTCCAGGGGAAGGATACTGTAAAATCTCCATTCCCTCTCTATTCCAGGGGAAAGATACTGTAAAATCTCCACTTCCTCCCCACTCCAGGGGAAGGATAGTGCAAAATCCCCATTCCCTCCCGATCAGCTGGGACTCGGGAGGCAGAGAATAGATGGGGGCAGGATTAGTCAGAGGTGATGTTTCCTGGTTTTCCGAACTACTCAAAATTTCCGCTACCGGTTCTCCAGAACTGGTCAGGACCGGCTGAATACCACCTCTGCTTGCAACGCACATCATGTGAAGTCCCCAGCATCTGATGGACAGAGGGAGAACCACCCAAATGTGTTGTCTTTCATTTTAGATGGATTAAAAGAGAAAAGACTGCAACTATAAGTCTCATCTCTTCGTTCAGCACCTTCTAGGCAGCATATACCAAAACACTAAGGCCAGTTACATTCGTTGACAAGTCCTGCCACTCTACAACGAACAATGATGTGGTTGTTTCTTCATGACCTTCCCTTCACCCCCTTTTGTTTCATTCATGCAGCCTATGGGCCATCAGCGGCTCACCCACCCCCCTCCTTTCTCCCACCCCTAAAGTCCATTGAAACCAGAGAGGGGTGCAATTGGAATGGCACCATGATGCCCGCCTTATTCAGTTGTAGGAGATCATTAAGAACCGAGTTATCTAAGAGCATCTTTGATTTATCGATGTCGCCCTGCGTTTCTATTGCTGGTCGGCTGGCCGTTTCATGCTTTTTATCTGGGATTTTATTGGGGCAGGGAAAACGGCTCCTTTGTTATTGGTGGGCAATTAGGATTCTTGTTCTGCTGGCAAACCACGAAAGGGTCTTACTGCGGGCAGATTGTGGGAGGTAAAATTTTAACTAAATGGAGGGCTAAACAAATAAAGACACCATTGAACTTTGGCAAAGCAATTGAGTCCCTCCCAAAAAAAATAATGCATGAGGTGGGTTTGATACCATTTTAATGAAAGAACCCCCCCATGGGACATAAGAGTTTCGGTCTTAACAACTGGCTTATCAGACTTGGGGGGAGAAAAAAGTTAACGTCGTCTTTTGAGTTGTGATGTCGATGATTAGGCAGGACAGATTATAGAAAGAAGAGCAATACGGTGCAACTTTAGAGAGAAGGGTCAAAGTATATTTGTACCTATAACGGATGTGAAGACTACTGAAATATTCTAGTTTCTTCTTTTCCTTTTCTTTTTCTTCTTCCTTCCTTTTCTTTTTCTTCAACTTGTCTTCCTTTTCTTACCCTTTGTTGCTTTTTCTCTGCTTGCTTGCTTTCCCTTTTTTTCTTCCTCCCTTTCTATTAGTTTTTCTTCTTGTTTAAAAGTTTTAATTAAAAAATTATATAGAATTAAAAGCAAAATGTTATAGTTTCCCAAAAGTCAGCAAGGGACACTGAAAATTGGCATCAGACCCAGGTTTATGGGATGGCTGTCTACTTTGTTAATTCTCATTAGCAATGGCCTATAAGAGAACCAAAAGGGACATGGTGGCTCAGTGGCTAAGATGCTGAACTAGTCCAACATAAAGGTTGGCGGTTCGAATTCCTAGCGCCACATAATGGAGTGAGCTCCTGTTACTTGTCCCAGCTTCTGCCAACCTAGCTGTTCAAAAGCATGTAAAATTGCGTCTTCAGTGTTTAGTCATGCCGGCCACATGACCATGGAGACGTCTTCGGACAGCACTGACTCTTCGGCTTTGAAACAGAGATGAGCACCGTTCATCTGAGCACCACAGAGATAGGGACCACCTTTGGTGGGAAGGTTACAGTGTTCCGTGCATTTAGTCATGCCGGCCACATGATCCCGGAGACATTGAAGGTGCACAGAGCACTGTTGCCTTCCCACCAAAGGTGGTTCCTATTTTTCTACTTGCATTTTTTACGTGCTTTCAAACTGTTAGGTTGGCAGAAGCTGGGACAAGTAACGGGAGCTCAATCCGTTACATGGTGCTAGGGATTCAAACCGCCGAACTACCGACGTTTCTGATCGACAAGCTCAGCATCTTAGCCACTGAGCCACCATGTCCCATATTAAGAGAATTACAGCTAATCTACTGATTGTCTGGCAGGGAAAGGTTTACAGGCAGGGGGACAACACTACTGATGGCAATGAAGCCTGAAAAAATAAGTAAATGAAGAAAATGGAAATACTAGATTAGAGTTTCTGTCATAAAAAGGGAGAAATCCAGATCAGAGGTGTGGAAACATCTCCCACTGGTGCATTGCAACGGGGTCTGGCATCCACCACATGAATGTGCGCAGTGTGCATGCGTACTTACCGCCTGCGATGCTTCATGGCGCCTCCATGATGCTCCAGCTGCACGGCGGAGCATTGCGCAGGCACTGTATACTCCGTGCGGGGAAGCCCCGAAGAGCTCAAATACTGGTAAGGAGCTCGGGAGGGCGGGAGGGCCCTCCGGAGCACCATACCAGAACAGTCCCTGGTGCTCCCAGCAGGCACCAGTATGCCTCTACTGGGATGTACTGGTCACAGCCCACCACTGCACAAATGTAACTGAGTTTGTTGCCATGCACTGAAATGATAGAAACAACAAACGTTCAACTTGAGCATATCGAGAAAGTCCTCAATGAAATATGAATCCCATCATCTGCTTAAATGTCATCTAGGCAAAAAGAAAACAAAGAGAGCCCTGGTGGCACCATAGTTAAAATGCAGACAGTCTCTGCCCATGGCCAGGAGTTCGATCCTGACCGGCTCAAGGTTGACTTACCCTTCCATCCTTTTGAGGATGGTTAAAGGAGGACCCGGATGGTTGGGGGAAAGAGGCTGACTCGGTAAACCACTTAGACAGGGCTGTAAAAGCACTGTGAAGTGGTATATAAGTCTAAGTGTTATTGCTAAGTGCTAAGGAAGGAAGGGAGAAAGAGGAACAAAGGAAGGAGGGAGGGAGGGAGAAAAGGAAGGAAGGAAATAAGGAAGGAAGGAAGGAAGGAAGGAAGGAAGGAAGGAAGGAAGGAAGGAAGGAAGGAAGGAAAGAAAGGCCATTGGCAATGCTATGGTTAGAATGCAGTATTGCAAGCTAATTCTGCTGACTGCCAGCAGTTCGATCCTGACTGACTCAAGGTTGACTCAGCATTTCATCCTTCTAAGGATGATAAAATAAGGACCCAGATTGTTGGGGAAAATATGCTGACTCTGTAAACCACTTAGGGCTGTAAAGCACTGTGAAGCGGTATATAAGTATAAGCGCTATTACTAAATCTTTCTGGTCTTTACTGATGGTTGATACGGGCTCACAAAAATACTGAGAACTTGCTTTCCTATTGGTGAAGAATCTATCACACAGACCAATCACAAAGTATACTTAAATTGTCAGCATCTATGCAAAGAAAGTGAAGGGAAATGCCATACGAGAGAGGCACTAAAAAAAAAAAAGGAATCCAACATCTGAACTCAGGATTTACTAGGAGGAAGCTGTGAGGACTGTGATGTTTCTAAAGTGTGGTGCAACTGAACAACACCCACATTCTATCCCTGATCTCCATGGGTTTGTGAAGGATATCCCCTAAGCCTCAAAGGAAAGGGGAAAAAACCACATTGCAAGGAATAGAGTAGCAAATCCTCCTCTAATTAAGAACAAATCACAGGATTTCCCTTGAAGGACAAAGAGTCGGGCAATTAGATGAATGGAATTGTTTACCCCAACAGGAAATAAATCTTCCCGTGAAAAAATGAGACCTCCGGGGAAGAAATGGAGAACTGAAGACAGCTCCAGTAAAAGCAAAGCCAATGATGCCAGCAGAATGAAGATTCCGCAATTAAACTGACTTTTTGTCATTGCTCTCTGGACAAGGAGAAGATTTGAGATAACCCAGCAAGGCTCCATACAGGAGTGAAATCCTATCAGTTCAGCTGAACTGGTAGTAAAAAAAAATGCTATCGGTTTGGGCAAATTGGTAGCTCCAACAATCAGCTGTGTGACAATCAGCTGTGCTGTGCGATTAGAAATCAGATCAATTAGAAATGGTGTGACACTGCTGATTCTTGCACAGCTGATCGTTGGAACTACCAGTTTGCCCGAATTGGTAGCATTTTTTTACTACTGGTTCGGGCGAACAGCACGCATGCGCGGGTAAAGTGAACCGGTAGCGAAGCGAACCGTTAGCAGACTTCAGAGCATTTCACCCCTTGCTCCAGACAGTTTTGTCTCATGAGGAATCCGTAAGACAGAGGTCTACAGCTGATTTAGAGATCTGGAAGATTAGGGAATAGACATCTTTTTGTTCAAACAATAGTCAGCACGTTCAAAAGGATTAACATACTTAGTTCTCTACTGATTTTTGTAAATTGCTTGTTAATTGCTGTGCCAGGGTGGCTATCTGATCAGAGGATGGCCTTAAATTTTGGGGTAATCCACATCCTGGAGTCCTTCGGATGTTTTAAACTTTTAACCCTTGTTAGGCAACAAACTGTGCAAGTTGTAGTTGAAACACAAGGCTGCCTACACTTGTACTGAGCCGAGATGGTGCGGTGGTTAAATGTGCAGTACTGCAGGCTACTTCAGCTGACTGCTAGCTGCAGTTCAGCAGTTCAAATCTCACCGGTTCAAGGTTGACTCAGTCTTCCACTCTTCTGAGGTGGGTAAAACGAGGACCCAGATTGTTGGGGGCAAGAGGCTGACTCTGTAAACCGCTTAGACAGGGCTGTAAAAGCACTGCAAAGCGGTATATAAGTCTAAGCGCCATTGCTATTGTTCTAAGTCAAGCACAGAAGAAGTAGAGCTACGAGAAGCATCAAGAAAGTCTTCCAATTTAGACCAGTTATGTCTTGGGTACAATTCACCTGGTCTGCTCTCCCCACCGCCTTTTGTTTGTCTCTCCTATAAGTGACAGACAATAGAAACCTTCTGTTGCATTTACAGATGGAACTGTTTGGATCAGGAGATGGTAGATATCTCTAATTTATCCATGGAGCTACCAGACTGGAGAACTAGCATCAGGAGGAAAGAAGGGAAGATTCCGAACAATTGTTGTCATTCTTGGTCGATAAGGCAGCCCCTTCAATTCTGCCTTTTTCCCATGATCTATTTATTGGTCACACTACCAATGGTACCAGGAATGTTCCAACCCAAAACTAGGTTCTGTCAGGCATGTCAAATTGACCACCGACGACTGCAGAGAATCACAAGCATAAGCTTTGCAGGAGGTGAGCTGTCAAAGACCCCGAGCCCTGAAATGATCCTTCCAGAAACTATTCATCCCAAAGGTGTTTTTTTCAAGAGGCAACAGGACTTTCTGGTTTTTCTTAGAAGGCATTTGGCTTCTCATCCAGGAAGCTTCTTTGGCTCAGAGCTGAAGAAGCTTCTAGGATGAGAAGTGAAACCTCTTCAAGGAAAAAGTCCAGAAAGTCCAGTTGCCTCTTGAAAAAGCACCTTTGGGGCAACCATGACCTGGATGACTGAGAATCTCCAAAGATATCCATAAGTCACTTCTTGCCTTCTCCCAGTAAAGCAAGACGTTCTAGAGCAAGGCTGAACAATCTTGGCAACTTGAAGGACTGTGGACTTCAACTCCCAGAATTCCCCAGCCAGCATGGCTGGCTGGGGAATTCTTGGAATTGAAATCCACAGTCTTAAAGTTGCCAAGGTTGGACACCCCTGATCTGAATGTCATTGGCCCCTACAGCTCATCCCGCTAAATGACAGCACCCAGCTGGCCTTGCCTGGTGGACGTTCCATCCAGATCTACTGAGCTGCAGGATGGGAGGCCACACAGAAGACCCAGAACTGTAGATTCAACTGGAAAGTTAATACCTGAGAGGAAAGCAAAAGGCCCACACCTCTTCCATGCTGCTAAGGAGGAAATGAGAGACGGATATATGCAGAAAGTCAACCAGGCTGACTTACCTGGCCTCCCCTTACAAGTGTGTCCCTACAAGCAATTTGCACCATCGCTCCCCCTCTCAAGCAGGCAACCTTTACACAGTCACAATAGTAGGTGATGCCCTCAATCCCTAATGGGCACATTTTGAAAAAAGGGTCTTCGGCAGCACCTAGAACCAGCCTCTTCCTCCCCAGCCCCCAGCCCCACCCCTGCTTGATTGGAAGCTACCACATACTGTGTCTTGTCCCAAAGGTGCTTTTTGCAAGAGGCAACTGGACTTTCTGGACTTTTTCACAATGACACTATAGAGCACTGCACACCAGAACAACTAAACACAAGGACAGGTTTTTTTTCCCCCTGAATGCCATCACTCTGCTAAACAAATAATTCCCTCAACACTGTCAAACTATTCACGAAGTCTGCATTACCATTGCTTTTAATCTTCTCATCGTTCCTATCACCCATCTCCTCCCACTTATGACTGCAGGACTGTAACTTTGTTGCTTGTATCCTTATGATTTATATTGATTGTTTCCTAGTATGATTTGATTATGGTACTTATTTGTACCCTATGCCTATCATTAAGTGTTGTACCTTAGGATTCTTGATGAATGTATCTTTTCTTTTATGCACACTGAGAACATATCACCAAAGACAAATTCCTTGTGTGTCCAACCACACTTGGCCAATAAAGAATTCTATTCTATTCTATTCTATTCTATTCTATTCTATTCTACTTTCTAGTCTAGTCTAGTCTACATTCTATTCTATTCTATTCTATTCTATTCTACTCTAATTCTACTCTACTCTACTCTACCCTACTCTACTCTACTCTACTCTACTCTACCCTACCCTACCCTACCCTACCTACTCTACTCTACTCTACTCTACTCTACTCTACTCTACTCTACTCTACTCTACTCTACTCTACCCTACCCTACCCTACCCTACCCTACCCTACCCTGTTCTATTCTACTCTACTCTTTCTGGTTTTTC
>NW_028261382.1:90101498-90111045 GCF_051295495.1 Thamnophis sirtalis | reverse complement strand
ATAAAGATTTTTAAAAGAACAACAACACCACGTTGGTTGTTGCGATTCTCATCAATGCCACTTTCCTGGAATTTGGAAGGATCTGAAGGCGAAATCAATACCAGATCACTGACAGTTTAGGGCTAAAAGCGAGGAACGGAGTAGATTTCCCTTTTCCAAATCTCTCGAATTCAGCATCCCCACCTAATCTAAGAACTCGGGACGGGGATGGGTGAGGAGGGGGCTAAGATTACAGGGCAGAAGGAAAACGAGAGTCAACATCCGCGAAGCGCCCGTCCACTTTCTGGACCGTTTACTCAAAAGTAAGGGCATATAGCAGCCTGCGCTGGGACCGCCGTCTGCTTCGGCTGGCAGCGACAGCGTCCCCGGCCCCGGCCATGAAGAGATTGCAACCCCCCACCTTTAATTCACGCCTCGTCCCAAAGGACCGGTGGCTTTTTCCGTGGTTCGCGCGACCACCGAGCTCAGATTCGTCGGCAAAACCATGCCTCCACTTTCCCGAAGCAGCGATTTCCCGAACCGAAGAGAGAAGGCGTTTATGATTAACGTTATTAAGATTGGCAGGATCGCCTTCCCTCCTCTTCCTCTCTTTTCTTCTTCCTCTTTTTCTTCGTCATCTTCTTTCCTTCTCCTCCTCTTCTTCTTCTCCTCTTCTCCCCTCCCCTCTTTCTCCTTCTCCTTCTTCTCCTTCTCCTCCTCCTTCTTCTTCTCCTCCTCCTCCTCCTCCCCCTCCCCCTCCTCTGCCCCTCCCCTTCCTCCTCACCGCCGTCTTAGAGGGGAGAACCTCTCATTTCCAAACTATTTCAACACGCCCGTTTCATTCGCCCAGCGACCTGAAACAAACCTTTTGAAGCCTCGCGCTTTGAAGGAGGCGGGAGGGGCGTCCAGAAATTAAAAATACAAAGGACCTCCCACCTATAATCTTTTTTTTAACATTAGGCTTTTTCCCTTAGTTCCTCCCCCCCCGCCGCCGCCCCGCAAAGACGTTACCTTCTGCCACGTCCAGTCTCTTCACCCCCACCCCTTTTTTCCTGCTCAGGGTTTTTAAATCCAAGCCAGCAGCGAGAGACTGAGGCTGCCTGCGGGGACCTCCGAGAGACCCCCCCTCCCCAAGTTCCCTTTCGCTCCCGCTCCAAAATAGATGCGCGGCGGGCGCATCCGTTGAGCCGACGGGGAAACGCCGGCTTAGGTCGGCCTTTTCTTTCCCCCAGAGGTGGTTTAGGGTGGAAGGGCCTCCCTCTCCCCACCAACCCCTTCTCTCTCTCCTAGTCCCCCCTTCCTCCTCTTCCCAATTAGCCCTCCATCCATCCATTCAACTCCACTCCCCCCCCCCCACCTTTCATGGTTCAGACGTAGCGCAACCTGGACGTGACCGGAGCCGAGATTCCAGGCTTGTCAGCCATTCAGCCCACCTCCGCCGGGTAGGAGAGGGAATTCAAGACAAGCCTTTCCCCCGCACCTCACCCCGCCGACTCCCTTTCCTTCGGCTTTCCCTCCCCCCCAGCCCCTCCCCAATCCTGTCTACTTTTACAAATCCAGGCGTGGGTCTGCAGAAGAGTCCCCTGAGATCCCCGCACATCTGGATGCTGTAGCGGGGTCAGGTCCCTTCTGCCTGGGGCCACTGGCACTGGCATTCAATTAAAAGACGTCGGGCTTAACTCTTCGCTTGCCGTCGCCGCCTCCCTGGTTTTGAGCGCCTCTTTCTCCCTCTCCCTCCCCCACCCAACCCGGATGCCTTTGCTTTAAGCTCCCCCCACCCCACCCCACCCCAAATCCTGAAAGTACAGGTCATTCTCAACTTACGACCACAACTGAACCCAAAATTTACGCGGCGAAGTGAAACGTTTGTTAAATGAACGTCTGTAGCGTAGAGACTAAGTCGAGGCAGATGTAGGCTCTCCTGCTTGGGCAGGGGGTTGGACTAGATGACCTGCAAGGTCCCTTCCAACTCTGTTCATCCATTAGTCTTCAAAAGGCAAAAACAACAAGACCAAAGTCCAGCTGCCTCCCTCCTGAAAAAGCACCCTTTGGGATTTGTTAAAAGTGAGTTTTGTCCCTTTTCTAAACGACTTTTCTTGGCAAAGTTCTTCAGAGAATCCTTGCAGTGGTTAAGCGAATCGGGCTTCTTCCCACATTGACTTTGCTTGTCGGAAGGTCGCAAAGCGGATCGTGTGATACTTCCTCCACCACCACCACCCCCGCGCGCCCCAGGACACTGCAACTGTCTTAAATAGGAAACAGTTCACCCAAGCATCCGGATTTTGATCACGTGACCATGAGGATGCTGCAACGGTCGTAAGTGTGAAAAACGGCCATATGTCACTTTTTCACTGTTGTAACTTTGAACAGTCACTAAACGAACTGTTGTGAGTATATGGAGGAGTGAGAAGAAAACAACGAAGAAGAAAGGAGACAAGAGATTTTCGACATTGTCCTTCCCTCTGCCGATCCTCCAGTACCTGCAGCCAGGCCCTATAAGTATTATGGTGATTTTGGAGCGGGGAGGGGGCGAATTACTTGCAAGCCAGGGGTGTCCAGACAGCAATCCAAGGCAATTTCTAAAACAGGGGTCACCAATCTTTTGGACCTCCGGGACCACTAATTCATAATTTTAAATCCCGCGGACCACTAATGTGATTTTTTTTTAAAAAAGATAAATAGAATATAGTGCAATATAAAAACATGCAAATATTTTTTCTGCGGACCCTGAACATTTTCTCACGGGACCACTGGTTGGTGACCACGCTTGTAAAAGGCTCCGAGAATCCAATTTTCAATGGATCCCAACAAAGATTTCAAAACTACGTAGGCTGCCTCGGGAAACACCAGGACGTCAAGTGTGACCTTCCGGGCGGGAATCAGTGGGGTGCCTTTAAAACTCACCTCCGAAGTCCAAAACCTGAAATTGACGGTAGTGACTTTAAAAGGAGGGCGGATGAGGAGAGGCAAGAAAAGTTAAGATGAAACGAAGGAAGGAAGGGAAGGAAGGAAGGAAGGAAGGAAGGAAGGAAGGAAGGAAGGAAGGAAGAAGGAAGAAGGAAGGAAGGAAGGAAGGAAGGAAGGAAAAACGAGCAGATTGCCAATAACGAACGCCCCTCGCTCTCCTCTTCCAAAGATTTTGGCTCGGGGTTGCGTCTGTCCTGGACCGGTTCCCCCACCCTCCCCTTCCTGGAATTCTCTTCTGTTCAAAGGCGAGTCCAAAGAACCATGAAAACCGAAGATTGTCCCTCTCCCCATCAATCGCGAACAATATTGGATTCGGATGCAACAGGAATTTTGGAATGCATCCCCCCCCCCAAATATATCCGTTCCCTTGTCTGGCGGTGGGGTGGAAGGAAGGACCCCTTCACTCACACACACACACACTCACACTCTCTCTCACACACACACACACACACACAGACACAGACACACACACACACACACACACACACACACACACAAACCTGCAAGTCAGGAAGAGCTTTCGGCAAGGGCGCCCAGCGTGGGTCCTTGCCTGGTATCTAACTGACGCCCAGCGCTTCCTTCTTCCACCGCTCCTGCCTGCTCCCCCCCTTTGGAGGCTGAAAGCAAGAGCGCCCGCTCTCCCTTCTAAAGGGCAACCCCGCCGAACAATCCCGACGAGTTATTTGGGCAACCTCCCAATAACAAATGTCTATGGAGATTCTCATTCATCCAGGTCACGGTTGTCCCAAAGATGCTTTTCTCAAGAGGCAACTGGACTTTCTCGGTTTTTCTTTGAAGACGTTTCGCTTCTCATATCCAAGAAGCTTCTTCAACTCTGACTGGATGGTGGGGGAACTGAAGAAGCTTCTTGGATATGAGAAGCGAAACGTCTTCACAGAAAAACAACAACAACCAGAAAGTCCAGTTTCCTCTTGGGGGGAAAAAAGCATTTCTGGGACTCCCAAGAACAAGTTAGTAACTTAGTTGTTAAGGGAACCTGTCTTCCCCATTGATTCGGCTTGTCAGAAGGGTCGCAAAAGCGGATCACATGATCCCAGGACACAGCAACCCTCCTAAATATGAACCCATGATCAAGAATCCTGAATTTTGATCACTTTATCCTGAGGAACCGACGTAAGTGTGAAAAACGGCCAGAATAACAAACAAACCCAACAGGACAGATCAAACAGGAGGATCCAATATCCGCAGGAAGGACCAAATCGCCTCTCCTGGTTGCCCAGCCAGGTAGCTGGAACACTGTACCAGGGCGGTGGGGCAACAAAGGACTTTCTCTGCCAATCTGGGGTATCCCCGAGGAGTTGTGTCTTCAACTGGGCCTGCTCTATCCTTGTCTTCATTCGGCAGTGTGTGTGTTTGTGTTTGTGTGTGTGTGTGTGTGTTGTGTGTGTGTGTGTGTGTGTGCATGTGGTGGATTAAGGCTCACTGGTGCTCTAAGCACTGACAAATCTTTTATTTATCTGTTTATCTATTTACCTATTTATCTTTCTATTTATCTTTTTATTTACCTTTTCTATTTATCTATTTATCTACCTACCTACCTATCTTTTATCTTTCTATTTATCTATTTATCTATCTATCTTTTATACTTCTATTTATCTTTCTTTATCTACATTTATCTTTCTATTTATCTTTCTATTTATCTACCTACCTATCTTTTATCTTTCTATTTATCTTTTTATCTTTCTATCTATCTATCTATCTATCTATCTATCTATCTATCTATCTATCTATCTATCTATCTATCTATCTTTTATCTATTTATTTATCTACCTATCCTTTATCTTTCTATTTATCTTTCTATATTTTATCTTTCTATTTATCTAACTATTTAGCAATAGCTATTGCTATTGCTACCTATCTATTTATCTATCTTTTATCTATTTATCTTTCTTTATCTATCTACCTATCTTTTATCTTTCTATTTATCTACCTACTTACCTATCTTTTATCTTTCTATTTATCTTTCTATTTATCTATCTATCTTTTATCTTTCTATATCTATTTCTCTATCTTTTATACTTCTATTTATCTATATATTTATCGATCGATCTATCTTTTATCTTTCTATTTATCTATTTATTTAGTTTGTCACTCATGTACAAGATAAGAGGAATAAGAATAAACATGAATAAGAACACAGGAAACAGGTACAAAATAAATGGGGACAGTAGGGCAGGGACTTAGGTCTTGGTGCCCCCCCCCCCTCTTTTCTACAAATCTTTATTCGGTTTTTTTTTTTTAATTTCTCAACTTTTTGGTGCCCCCTTTGGGCCTGGCGCCCTAAGCACGTTCTTAGTCTGCTTAATGGTTAATACACCACTGGGTGTATTAGAGAGGGTTAGAGTAGTTTTCTGCCCTCTGTGGAAGCAACGGTGGAAGTAATGGCACTTTCATTATTCTGCTCAGCGGGGTTCCTAAAGGCGGCTTAAACCTAAAGGCGGTGATTTATTTATTTATATATTTATATAGGGGTAGGGGGCCAATAGTCACACATCATCAAAAGAAAGGGGACGCCCGAGACTCGGTCTACTACGAGATCCAGTTTGGTCTAGTGGTTAAATCCCCAAAGTGCTTCCCCACCCCTCCCCATAGATATCTAGTGGGTGAGGCCGCAGGCTAGAAAAGCGGGAGGCCGTGAGTTCAAGTCCTGCCTTAGCTAGGAAAGCTGGCGAGCCGTCTTTGGGCCAGTTACTCTCTCTCAGACCAACTCACCTCACAGGGTTGTTGGTTGTGGTGAAAATAGGATGTTGGACAGGTTAATCACCTTGAGGTTTGTTTTTTTTTGTAAAAACAATAAAGGTGAGATATAAAGAAATAAAACAAACAGGCAACAAATTCGGGTATCAGAAAATCGCGCAGCTTATTAGCGCAAAGCCACTGAGCCTAGGAAGTAAACGCTTTAATGGAACGGCGGGGGTGGTGGGTGGAGGGGGGAGGGTTATTTCTTTCAGGCCCCCCAACCCCACCCCCGTTGCTGCTCTTAACTGCGGCCATCTCTACCCCGCAGAGATGGCGGGTCGTTTCCCGCTGCCTCCGATGCAGACAGGAGACGCGTTTCCATAGGATGGCGGGTGCGCAAAGGAACGAGGCAGACAAGAGGCGCCTTCGTTGGCAAGGCGGCTGCGAAGAACAGAAGAGGGCAGTGGGACGTTTTGAACTCGGGTGCTGAACTTGCTCGAATTCATGTGTGTGTGAGAGAGGGGGGGGAGGGAGAGGAAGGGAACAGAAGGAGGGAGAGAGAGAAACACACACAGAGAGAGAAGCACAGAGAAGCACAGGGAAACAGAGGGAGAGAAACAGGAGAGAAAGAGAAACAGAAAGAGAGAAAGGGCAGGAGGGGGGAGAAAAAGAGAGAGAGAAACACACACACACAGAGAAACACATGGAGAGAGAAACAGAGAAAGAAACAGAAACACAGAGGGAGAGAAACAGTGAGAGAGAAAAAAAGGAAGAGAGGAAGAGAGGAAGGGCGGGAGCGGAGGAGGAGAAAGAGAAAGAAACACACAGACAGAAACAGAGAAAGAAAATAGAGAAACACAGAGGGAAACAGAGAGGGAAGGAGGGAGGGAGAGAGGGAGAGAGGGAGAGACGCAGAGAGAGAGAGAGAGAGAGAGGCAGGCAGGCAGGCAGGCAGGCAGGCAAGACAGATAGATTTCTTGAGCAGACGGAAGGGCGAGGCGTTTGACCGCCTCTTTTTATTCTAGCAGTACAAACGGAACTCGGTTGTGTGAAGTCGGGCGTTTTACGCAAGGGACCTCCAGCCCAAATGAGACCTTGAAGCTTTTATATCTTCTGAGATCCCCATTGCAAGATTAAGCATCGGCGAATTCTCCCCAGCGAACCAGTTCGCTGCAGTGAATTAAGGCGCCGGTCTAAAAAGCCGGAGACTGAGTTCTAGTCCCGCCCGAGGGACGAAGTTTGCCGGCCTCCCTCTCTAGCATCCCTCTCTAGGTGTCTTAGAGGAGTAGCAGATGGGGAGATCTTGCAGCAGTCAAAGGAGATGGGGGTGAGGGTGGAGGTTACCCCTTATTATGTTTCACAGAGATAGTTGGTTCTACTAAATTTAAACAAGTGTCTCCCAACCGGATGCTCTCCAGATGTGCAAAGAACTCTTAAGAACTCCTGTCCAGCATGCCTCCACATCTGGAGGGTGCCAGGATGGAGAAGCCTGGCTTAACACCAACAGTGCACAGAAAGGATACCTTTAAAAACAAAAAAACAAAAAAACAGGGCACCCACTTCCTGGTGAGCCTTTCACTGGAGTTAAACTAAGAAGTACAGGAAAATACAGACTGTACAGTTGCTTTTCAACATAATAAGAGAGAAAATCATGTAGGTTTGCTGTGTTAGGACAGAATTCCAATGAATTGGACAGAATTCCAATGAATTTCCATCGGGAGGGAATAACACGAAGCCCTCCTTTGCTTAAACCAGGACAGGCAGGAAATTCCTTGCAAGCATTTCAAAATATTTTCTTGCAAATCCTTTCTCTACATCCCCCACCCCACCCCACCCTTTTCAACAGGAAGAGCAGAGTAATGTCAAGGTTAGAAAGTTTGCCTTTGCTTCCATCCGCAGACAATGGCAGCATGTGTTTTCCTTAAGTGTTGAGGCTAGCCAGACATGTGTCTTGGAGAAGTGGTCACACTTTCTGTACTAAAACTGTAATGTACCTTGGTTCATTTATGGCTTAAGTGCTGTTGTAAGCCAGGCAAGAAGAAGAAGGAGGAGGAGGAGGAAGGAGGAGGAGGAGGAGGAGGAGGGGAGGAGGAGGAGGATGAAGAAGAAGAAGAAGGAGAAGAAGAAGAAGAAGAGGAGGAGGAGGAGGAGGAGAGGAGGAGGAGAGGGGGAGGGGAGAAGAGGAGGAGGAGAAGAAGAAGAGGGGGAAGATAAGAGGGGGAGGAAAGGGGAAGGGGAAGAGGAGGAGGAGGAAGAAGAGGAGGAGGAGAAGAAGAAGAAGAAGGGGAAGATAAAAAGAGGAAGAGGAGGAGGAGGAGGAAGAAGAAGAAGAAGAAAGAGTGGGAGGGGAGAAGAGGAGGAGGAGGAGGAGAAGGGGGAAGATAAGAAGAGGAGGGATAGAGGAGAGGAGGAGAGAAGAAGAAGAAGAAGAAGAAGAAGAGAAGAAGAAGAAGAAGAAGAAGAAGAAGAAAGAGGGGGAGGGGAGACGAGGAGGAGGAGAGAAGAAGAGAGGGGAAGATAAGAAGGGGAGGGAAATGAGAAGGGGAAGAGGAGGAGGAGGAAGAAGAAGAAGAGGAGGAGGAGGAGGAAGAAAGGGAAGTAAGAAGAGGAGGAGGAGGAGGAGAAGGAAGAAGAAGAAGAGAAGAAGAAGAAGAAGAAGAAGAAGAAGAAAGAAGAAGAAGAAGAAGGAAGAGGGAGGGGAGAAGAGGAGGAGGAGGAGAAGAGGGGGAAGATAAGATGGGGAGGGGAGGGAAGGGGAAGATAAGAAGAGGGGGGAAGGAGGAGGAGGAGGAGGAGGAAGAAGAAGAAGAAGAAGAAGAAGAAGAAGAAGAAGAAGAAGAGAGAAGAAAGAAGGAAGAAGAAGAAGAAGAAAGGGGGAGGGAGGAGGAGGAGGAGAAGTACGAAGGCCTAAAACCAGACTTCAGCACACCAGCTCCAACCGTCTGGCCCCTCGCTTGAGGCCATAATTAATTTGAGATTTATTTTTATTGGAGGACCTCGCCTAGTCTGACCTTAGCTAAACAAGACTCCAGCTAGACCCTTGATGTGCTTGAATGAAACGGAATATTTCTCTCTAACTTTTCTTCAGGCATCCAGGCCTGCTTTGAATTTATTCCTCAGACTTCATATATTGGAGATTTAAAAGAAAGATTTAAAGCTTTTTCTCGGCTCCCAGCCCCCAACAGCTAAGTTCTCCCATTGCAGAGTGCAAGTTGGAGAAGCGGGAGGACCAAAGAGAGGTGCTGCCCAGCTAAAAATAGAGTTGGATGTTTTTCTTAAAGGTATATTTACCTATATATGTTCCCAAGAATTGGGACTTTAAGAAGGTCAGCAGAATGACTAAATTAACTGAAAGGATCTGATTCCGTAGATTCTGTAGTCTGGAAAAACAAGCTTCTTGCAATGCAAAATTTTGTTCCCTATACATTTTCTCTCTGTGTGTGTCTCTCATTTTCTTTCTAACAAATTCAGTATGTGATTTTTCCAGGAGAAGTAGAACCCCCATCCCTATTATCTTTAAACCAGATCAGAAAAATAATGTGTGGCAGTTATCACCATTGTAATGAAGAACAGGATAAAATTTGCTCTAGGAAAAGATAACCTTATTAAATGTACTTTAAAGCAATCTTGTAGAGTCTTTTCGAATGGTTGTAAGAACTAAGCACTGGGACATTGGAATGTATATAGTGAGATAAAGTAATTTTCCCCACCTATCTACATACAGATCTAAATGTGTAAATGCCATTGAAATTCAGAGGGTATTCCAAATAGTGATGAACTGATTTTAAGAAAGAAAGAAAGAAAATGAAAAAGGAGGAAGGAAGGAAGGAAGGAAGGAAGGAAGGAAGGAAGGAAGGGAGGGAAAGGAAGTTTTTAGAAATGTATATAGTGAGATAAAGTA
>NW_028261382.1:89623998-89633998 GCF_051295495.1 Thamnophis sirtalis | reverse complement strand
GGCTGTGAAGTTTGGACCATAAGAAGGGCTGAGTGCCAAAGGATTGAGGGCTTTGAACTCTGGTGCTGGAGAAGACTCCTGCAAATTCCTTGGACTTGGTGATCAAATTGATCAGTCCTAGAGGAGATCAACCCTGGCTGCTCTTTAGAAGGCCAGATCCTGAAGATGAAACTCAAATACTTTGGCCACCTAATGAGAAGGAAGGTCTCACTGGAGAAGAGCCTAATGCTGGGAAAGATTGAGGGCAAAAGAAGAAAGGAATGACAGAGAATGAGATGGCTGGATGGAGTCACTGAAGCAGTCAACGTGAGTTCAAATGGATTCCAGGGGATGGTAGAGGACAGGAAAGCCTGGAGGAGTTTTGTCCATGGAGTTGCTATGGGTCGGACATGACTTTACAACTAACAACAACAACAAATTGGTAGCCATAGTAAGTCCCTTCTATAATGTTTATACAAGAATTTTTCATGATTCCAATTGGAGCAGATGTAGGACTTGACTTGAGTGTTTGACTAAAAAGCCAAAATACATGGATGATTGATTGATTGACTGATTGATTGATTGTTATCAGGTTGTTTTTGACTTTCTAATAGTGACATAGAATATCTCCATGATTTATTCCCTAACTTGGTCTTTCAGGACTTCCAAACTTCTGTCACCATTGTAACTATCCATCCACCTTGCTCTTGGTATTAACATTATTATTCTTTTTCTTTCCAGTTTTCATCATATTAGAGTCATCTCCAGAGACCTAGGTCTTCCCCTATTGTGTCTAAAGCACAATTATAGCATATCAAATGATCAATTGATTTGTTCAAGGAGCCATTGGTTTGTTTTCGTGGCTATTCATGAAGTCTTCTCCAACACAAAAGTTATTTTGATCTTGCTTCTTCAACTTTTGCTTTCATAGAGTATTCATAAGGGATATGGTGGCTGGCAAGATTCTGAGCTTTGTAGATATAGGCACACCCTCACATTGGGATATCTTTTCCAAGGCATTCATGGATTATTGCCTGATCCAAATTATTCACTGTTACCTTATTCATTAGAAAGATGGGATCCAAAGTATTAAGAAGAAACAAAGAACAAGAGACATCCTATTACAAATGTGGAGCAAAATTCTTGGTAGTACCAGAAATGCAACCACATCCTCAGAAGTTCTAGGAAGGACTGATGGCTGTTTGCAGAGGCATTAAGTCTCCCTTCCCAACCACTGTTATCTTTCCCATCCCCCTCCCTCAGATTTCTCAAAGTCAGAAAAAGATGTGTCACTGGAAATGAATGTGACAATAAGGTTGACATTATCCTAAAAGTTGTAAACAATATTTGATTGGTATTTGGGATTCAAATTGTAGTTGGGACATTCTAGATTAGGGGTGTCAAACTCAATTTCATTGGGGGCCACATCAGGGCTGTAGTTGACCTGGGGACAGGGGGCAGGTGGGCATGGCTGACTGTTTGGGTGTGGCCAACTGGATGGATGTGACCAGCTTGATGCCACTCTCCAAACTGCTGTTTCCTCTTCGCACTCGATAGTGTGGGCTGAATCCATGCTAGTCCAATGTTTCTTCTTCACATTGGGTAGACCAGACCAAAGCAATGTGGGTCCAATGTTTCCTACTTCTACCCAATGCATTGGGTAGACCAAGCCGAAGTGACAAGGGCAGGCCCCTTTCATTCTCCAGGATGGCCCCACAGGCCGGATCCAACCAATCGTGGCCTTGACACCCCTGTTCTAGATCTATACTTCTCCCAATTTTTAATTTTCTCTCTCTCTCTCTCTCTCTCTCTCTCTCTCCCTCCCTCCCTCCCTCCCTCCCTGTGTGTGTGTCTGTCTGTGTCTGTCTGTGTCTGTCTCTCTCTCCCTGTATCTCTTTCTCTGTCTATGTCTGTCTGTCTCTCTCTCTCTCTCTCTGTGTGTGTGTGCCTGTCTCTCTGTGTGTGTTTCTCTCTCTCTCTCTCTCTCACACACACACACACACATAAACACACACACACACACACACACACACACACACACACACACACTGACTCACTCAGAAGGAGAAACAGCCAGAGACCCTGGGGTAGCCTCTGATACCACACATAGAAGGCTGTTGAGAAAAATTGATACAGAGAAATGTTTTAGAAGTGCATCCTGAAGTTTGGGGTTCTGGAAAAGCCTGGTAGAAAATTATAATTATCAAACTGTAATAAGCTCACATTTTATGACTTTACAATCTAATCTTCAAGCCTTGCAAAAATGATTGAAATGTTATTAAGTCACTTTCTTGTGAAGAAGCTAAACTTCACTTTATTAACTCAATTATTTCCCTCCAAGTTAGTACAACCATCTTTGCAAAATAGATTTCTACCAGTCCTTGAAAGACGTTTGTCCCTAGATGGTTTGATTAAAGCTGTGTTGCTAAATATTTCACTCCTAATTTGCAAATTAATGACAAAGGAGGGA
The DNA here is from genome assembly GCF_051295495.1 of Thamnophis sirtalis. Classification (NCBI taxonomy): domain Eukaryota; kingdom Metazoa; phylum Chordata; class Lepidosauria; order Squamata; family Natricidae; genus Thamnophis; species Thamnophis sirtalis. The sequence continues at coordinate 89,631,549 of NW_028261382.1, read as the reverse complement.
GGGAGGGAGGAAAGAAAGAAGGAAAGAAGGAAGGAGGAGGGAGAGGAAGGAAGAAATATCAGCATATCACCTGAATGCCTCCTGTATTTGATGAGTTAATTTTCCAGACAAAACTGCAGTGCTGATATTGCTTGATAAATTCACTTGGATTTATTTTTAATTCAATCTAAAAGAGGTTTTATGCTTTTTCTCTCTCTCCCTGCTCCTGTGCTTGTCAGTATACCTATTATGTACACTCATAAGAGCTTTGGATAATAAAACCAAGGCGTATAGATTGGTGATAAAAATAATGCGTAGATAATGAAATAATTATGAAGTGCTCCTTGGTGAAGACAAAACAGCTTTTCCCACCCTTCTTTCCTCTTTTACAACATTAAATAGGCATGTGTTAAACCACACAAAGACTATAAAACACCTACCCTGAAGTACAATAATTTGAGCTATTTAAAAAGAAATACAAATCTTATGAGAATATATTCTCTTTTGTAGGAACTCACTGATAGCAACTCATTCTATATATAGAGTGGTAGCAAGTCTATATGTATATATTTGTGTATGTGTATAAGTACATGTACATGTGTATCAGTAGTGGGTTTCAAAAATTGTTCAAACCTATTCTGTGGGTGTGGCCTCCTTTGTGGGAGTGGCTTGCCGCCCATGTGACCGGATGGGAGTGGCTTGCCGCCCATGTGACCGGATATGAAGATGCTGACGACACTTGTCAGAACCACCTTAAATTACCTCACACACAGCACTGGCATGCATAAGAATATGATGTAAACTTGTTATTTAAAAGGCATCTTTGGTTTGCGTTAAAACAACTTCAACACACGCAATGTTCTGATCACACCACAAACACAGTAGTCATCCTTACCTTTCACAGAGGCACTGAGTTCTATAAATATGAGCATGATAGTGTAGAATAGTCATATCCAAGGACCAGTGGTGGGTTTCAAAAAATTTTGGAACCTCTTCTGTAGGTGTGGCCTGCTTTCCGGGTCCACTGGTGGAACCTCTTCTAACCGGTTCGGTAGATTTGATGAACCGGTTCTACTGAATAGGTGCGAACTGGTAGGAACCCACCTCTGATGTGTATATATCTGTATATGTATATGTAAAGTCACCTCCTCTAGGTAACGTACCTAGGATGAGTAGAAGAATGAAGACACAATCTGATGGAGAATTAGAATAAAAGATAATATTTGTGTCTTATTTCTTGTTGTTAGTTGCAAAGTCGTGTCTGACCCATTACGACCCCATGGACAATGTTCCTCCAGGCCTTCCTGTCCTCTACCATCCTCTGGAGTCCATTTAAACTCATGCCTACTGCTTCTGTTACTCCATCAAGCCACCCCATTCTCTGCCATCCCCTTCTTCTTCTGCCCTCAGTCTTTCCCAGCATTAGGCTCTTCTTCAGGTAGTCCTTCCTTCTCATTAGGTGGCCAAAGTACTTGAGTTTCATCTTCAGGATCTGGCCTTCTAAAGAGCAGTCAGAGTGGATCTCCTCTAGGACTGACCGCTTGGATTGCCTTGCAGTCTAAGGGACCCGCAGGAGTCTTCTCCAGCACCATAGTTCAAAGGCCTCCATTCTTTGGCGCACAGCCGTCCTTATGGTCCAACTTTCACAGCCATACATTGAACTGGGAATGGTTAATGGTTAATGGTTTGTTAAACTTGTATGCCACCCTATTCCCGGGGGGACTCAGGGCGGCTAACAAACTCATAGGGGAGGGGGTAATACAAAAAACAAACAAGACAAAACAATTACAAAAAATAGATTAAAACTCCTCAACAGCCACAACAATTCGAGTGAGGCTGGGAACTCATCAGCCCCAGGCCTGCCGGAACAGCCAGGTCTTAACGGCTTTGCGGAAAACCATAGCCTTGACTATATACACTTTTGTTGGCAGGGTGATGTCTCTGCTTTTTAGTATGCTGTCTAGATTTGCCATAGCTTTTCTCCAGTGGTGAAATTCAATTTTTTTTACTATCAGTTCTGTGGCCGTGGCTTGGTGGGCATGGCAGGGGAAGGATACTGCAAAATCCCCATTCCCTCACTACTCCTGAGGAAAGAATACTGAAAAATCTCTATTCCCACCCCACTCTGGAGCCAGACAGAGGTGATATTTGCCAGTTCTTTGAACTACTCAAAATTTCCACTACTGGTTCCCCAGAACCCATCACAATGTGCTGAATTTCACCCCTGCTTTCCTCCCCAGGGGCAAGCGCCTTTTAATTTCTTGGCTGCAGTCCCCATCTGTGATTATCTTGGAGCCCAGTATTTTACTATTTGCCTCTTAATATCCTGCAGTGCAGTGAGATTCTATGTCCAGGAATGCCTTTAAACATAGAGACCAAATGATAGTCTAAATACTTCCATTCAGATCAATGAGTTGCTACTAAACATATTTAATCCCCACTGGGGGTTTAGTGGACTTCAGCTCCCAAGAAGAACCTACTGACTTAGTTAGCAATGGCATGGCCCTGTAGAGAGATTCCATAAAATTTCCATCCATATCTTTTTATCTTCTCATAGGCTTGTATTAAAGATGGACAACCAAGAATTTCTAGCTTCCTGAAAGGACAAAATGGATGTAGATATAGACGTCAAATAAAAACATTTCTATGATTCTAATAAATATGCAGAGGGATGCCGTGGTTCAGTGGATAAGATGCTGAGCTTGTCGATCAGAAAGGTCAATAGTTCAGCGGTTCAAATCCCTAGTGCTGCGTAACGGAGTGAACTCCTGTTACTTGTCGCAGCTTCTGCCAATCTAGCAGTTCGGAAACACGTAAAAAAATGTAAGTAGAAAAATAGGGACACCTTTGGTGGGAAGGTAACAATGTTCCGTGCACCTTCGGCATTTAGTCATGCTGACCATGGAGACATCTTGGGACAGCGCTGGCTCTTCGGCTTTGAAACAGAGATGAGCACCGCCCCCAAGAGTCAGGAACAACTAGCACATATGTGCGAGGAGAACCTTTACGTTTACCTAATAAATATGCATCTTATTACAAAGAAAGTGACTGACACTAGATTTCAGCAACAACACCCACTCCTATAATTTAGAAGGACTAAGATCAGCAATTCATTTTCTGTGTATCAAACTTGATAGAAAGAGAATTAAAGAGGAAAACTCATCTGGCGTACGCAATGAATCTGAAAGGTTTATCTGCAAGTATTTGCAACTTAAATGGCCTGTTTTGTGAAGTTAGCAAAACTAAAGAATGAGGTATTGCGGGCTAACTCTGCCAACTGCCAGCAGTTTGATCCTGACCAGCTCAAGGTTGACTCAGCTTTCCATCCTTCTGAAGTGGGTAACATGAGGACCCAGATTGTTGGGAGCAATATGCCGACTCTGTAAACCACTTAGAGAGAGCTGCAAAAGCGGTGTGAAGCGGTATATAAGTCTAAGGGCTATTGCTATTGCTAACCTTCATTTAAATAATTCCTCTTTTACTGTTATTTCTGAATTCCGAAACTTCAGGTGGGATAAACGTAAGCTGGTGGGGTGAACCAAAGCTGCATTTTTTAATATAGCCACTGGTATGAGGGCATCATGGAGGATACAGCTTCTTTGGCAGAGACTTTCTTTTGTTAACTTTCATGGCTTAGCTAAAGGATGAACGTTGCCTCCATCCCTTTTTTTGCATGCTTAGCATCTTTCCAGGACACCAGGCGCAGAGGAGGTTGTAGAGGAGGGAAGATTAAGTATGGCATTTATTCTGAAGGCTGGAGGACTATATTAGCGTGGTTTCAGGAGAGAAAGATTTATGGCCGTGTTTAATGAATGCTAATTGTCCTGTTATCGAGTCGGAACCATGCAAACATTTGTCTGTACTGTAAGGTAGGAGCCTGACTCAAAAGTTAAGGAAGCATTTGTTCTTGAGAACTTTTTTATTCCGCTGGCAGCCTCATGTGGACCTCAGGGAGGAGAACACCACTGCAGGTGATCCTCAACTTATGACCACAATGGAGCCCAACATTTCTGTTGCAAAGGGAGACGTTCGTCAAGGGAGCTTTGCCCTCATTTTACGCTTGCCGCAGTTGTTAAGTGGATCACTGCAGTTATTAAGTTAGTAACATGGTAGTGACATCAATCTGGCTTCCCCATTGACTCCACTGGCCAGAAGGTCGCCAAAGGGGAACCACATGATTCCCCCTCCCCCTGTGACACTGTGACCGTCATAAAGATGAGCCATCTGCCAAGCATCCAAATTTTGATCACACAACCAAGGGGATGTTGCGATGATCATGTTCTCACTCAGCTCTCTAAACACAACAAGCCCTATGAAGTTAACTCAAAGATTTCTTTATTAGGAGCACCAGCAAAAAGCCCAGGCGAAAAAGTTTCTCTTACACAGCAGGATAACAAGACTGTCCAGCAGGGAGATGAATAGTTGTCTGCCATATTTAGTCATCTTCACCCCTTGACTTTTATCCACAGAGGTAGGGTGGAGCTTAGCTACCAGCAGTGGTTCTTCCATCCCAAGGACCGGCCCAAAGATTTCCACTGCTCTCCTCTCCTCTGCCTTCTGCGCATCCATGCATCAGGTACTGGACTCAGCCGCTCCTCCTCTTCCTCATCAGCCACCTCCAGACCTGGGGGCTATTGACTCTCCAACTGAGGGCTGAGAGATGGCCCAGGCTCTGCCCCCTCCCTCTCTCTCTGCCTGCTCCATTCCCTCTTCCCCCTTGGAGCTCTCAGGATGCCTTGATATTGAGCCCTGATTCCCACACCTCCTTTTCCTTCTCTGATTTGGCTGGTGGAAGGGCCAGCAGGCAACAGGCCACAACAGATCATAAACATAAAAAAAAAACAGTCAAAAGTCACTTTTTCACTGCTCTTGTAACTTCAAACAGTCACTAAATGAACTTTTGTACGTCAAGGGCTGCCTGTACATCACTAGAATGCTGGGAAGTAACCATTCTGCACTGCATTCCCAGAGTTCTTACTGCAAAATGGATCAACAAAAGCAGGGGTGAGATTCTACCTGTTCGGACCGGTTTGGGCAAACCAGTAGCTCTGATTATCCACTCGGAGAGAACCGGTTCGCTCCAACTTTCAGTTGGTCCCAGCCGCCCATCCCTGTGCTATACTCACCTATATTCCCTTTTCTGAAGACCAGCTGATAGGTGTGGAAGAATGGATTGCTGTCCCTCAGCTGTTTTCCTCTCCAGCAGAAATGCAGGAGGTGATTTCTCTGTAAACTCTGCGTATGGGTGCGGTGCATGCTCAGTGAACCGGTTGTTAAACCAGTAGGATCCCACCCCTGAACTAAAGCACATAGCAACAGGTTCGGCTTTTCAGCTGGCTTCTGGAAGTGCCTGATGCTAATTCGAGCTGAGAGGAAGTCAGAGTCTCTCTCACATTGGGCTTGTGTGTGTAAGGAAAGGTTAGCACCTGGTCAGTGGTGGGTTTCAAAAATTTTTAGAACCTCTTCTGTAGGTGTGGCCTGCTTTGTGGGAGTGGCTTGCTGGCCATGTGACTGGGTGGTAGTGGCTTGCTGGCCATGTGACCGAGTGGGAGTGGCTTACCAGCCATGTGACTGGGTGGGCGTGTCCAATTTGTAAAATGTGGTGAAACTCACTTAACAATGCTCTTGCTTAGCAACCAAAATGTTGGCTCAGAAACTCTGGCATTTGAAGCACGCAAGTCTTAAAGCTGTCAAGCTACAAGACCCTTGCACCCCTAACTCTTTAGAAAAAAACACCCCGGGGGGGTTCAAACTTGACAGCTTTAAGACTTGTGGACTTCAATTCCCAGAATTCCTCCTCTCGCTCTTCATCTTGATGATGTGCAGACAGGCGGGAGGAGGGAGCTGGAACCGGTTCTAAGCGACACTGTAGATTTGTGGAACCTCTTCTATAGAAGAGGTTAGAACTGGCAGGAACCCACCCCTGCACCTGGTCTTCCGTTATCCCAACTCCACCCTGCTGACTCTTGAATGCTGGAAACTAATTAAAGATCAGGATTTCTGATACAGTATTATTTGACCTGGAGATGCAAGTTTGGCAGAAAAGGGGATGAAGGGAGAAACAGGAGACCAAGAGATGGTGTGTGTATGGATGGGAGAACTACTAAGCATCCCAGTCAATGCTCCATGTTTATCCTCCACAAGTTTGTTTTGATGGTTAAGCTATAATGTTATTCCCGCGCTGTTGCGATAGGGAGCAAAGCAGGTTGAGTGTTTCACACTGGATACCCTTTCTGTGCTCCTTTTAAACTCTTCTTTTATCAGCCATCTCACCGCTTTTGTGCTTCACGGAATGACAAAGCGCGATTTAATCAAAGTGGCGATTCCCGCTCCCATTAAAGCTAAACTCCACCGCTGTTCATATTTACATTGTTCCTTTCAGTTGTGATCATCCTCTTTATTTATCAATCAATAACAGTTTGAGAGGGTTGGCTCCCGCCGGGGCTCGTGGCACTTCACACAAATGCATTTTACATCTCACAAAAGGACACCTTGAAAACTGGTTGGGTTCCAACCAAACAGAAAGAAAAATAAATTGCAAAGAAAGACAAACAAATTTATTACGGAGTCCTTTCCCGGGCATTAATGGAACCATTAAGGCTGTAAGTAATTGGGAAAAGAATCTGGCCTTTGAGGTGGTCCTTGACTTACAAGGATTTGTTTCGTGACTGTTCACAACGGCAGTGAAAAAGTGACTTATGGCAATTTTTCACATTTACCACCTTTGCAGCATCCTCATAGTCATGTGGTTAAAATTCAGCCATTTGGCAAGTGGCTCCTACTTATGATGCTTGCAGTGTTCTGGGGAGATGTGATTTTACAATGTTCTAACAAGCAAAGTTAATGGGGAAGCCAGATTTACATAACAACTGCAGGCATTTACTTAACAACTGTGGCACTGGTGGGATTCAATTTTTTTTTAATTACTGGTTCTGTGGGCACGGCTTGGTGGATGTGGCATGGCTTGGTGGGCATGGCTTGGTGGGCATGGCAGGGGAAGGATGCTGTAAAATCTCCATTCCCTCCCGATCAGCTGGGACTCGGGAGGCAGAGAATCGATGGGAGGGGGGGGGCAGTCAGAGGTGGTATTTACTGGTTCTCTGAACTACTCAAAATTTCCACTACCGGTTCTCCAGAAGTAGTCAGATTCTGTTGAATACCTCTTCTGGTCTTTGGAAAGAAAGGTGGTAAAGTGGAGCAAAACTCACTTAACAAATGTTTCGATTAGCAACATAAATTTTGGGCTCAATTTTGGTTGTAAGTCAAGGAGTGTCTGTCTGTCTGTCTGGCTATCTATCATCTATCCATTTACCTATGTGCTTACCTACCTACATCTGTCTGCCTGCCTATCTTAGCTATCTATCTTTTATCTATCTATCTATCTATCTATCTATCTATCTATCTATCTATCTATCTATCTATCAATCATCTATCTATCTATCATCTATCTACCTACCTACCTACCTACCTACCTACCTATCTACCTATTTATGTACTTACCAACCTGCGTCTGTCTGTCTGTCTGTCTGTCTGTCTGCCTGCCTGCCTGCCTGCCTGCCTGCCTGCCTACCT
>NW_028261382.1:87456498-87506498 GCF_051295495.1 Thamnophis sirtalis | reverse complement strand
CAACAGGATAACAGAGTGGAAGGGACCTTGGTGGTCATCTAGTCCAACCCCATGGTCAAGCAGGAAACCCGATACCATACTATACTAGGTTAGATACAATGTGTTAGATTTCAATGTAATGCGACTTCACATGTATACTGTTTTCTTTAATTTCTCTGTAAAAATAGGATAAGTACATTGACATATAGTGGAAATACACCAAGGGGAGGAGGAGTGGGATAGAAGAAAGATGGGTAGAGAGGGCGGGAGAGAGGATGGGAGGGAGGGTGAGAAGGAAGGGAGGGAGTGGATCGGGAGAGAGGAGTGGTAGAGGGGGAGGGGAAGTAGGGTAGAGGGGGATGATGGAGGGAAGATAAAAAGTTGGAGGGGGGTGGAAGAAAGAGGTGTACGGAGAGTGGAAGAGGTACATTGGGTTTCTATTTTGGGGGGTATTGTTGACAAGAGGAATTGCTGCGATTATTGTTTAATGTTGTATGGCTCCGGCTATACACAGTATATATGTGAGTGTATGAAAATGAAAAAATGGAAAATAAAAACCTTTTTCAAAAAAAAAAAAAAAGAGCTGTGGAGGCTTTTAAGAAGGGACTGGACAACCATTGTTGAACATAGTTTTGGGTCTCCTGCTTGAGCAGGGGGTTGGACTAGAACACTTCCAAGATCCCTTCCAACTCCATTATTCTGTAAATTACAGAAATATCATTCATCCAATACCCACCCACCTTCAAAAATTCGAACAAATTAACAAGAACCCCACAGAAAATTTCCAAGTCTGAAGCCAAAATCATCTGGAGAGTACACATGGGCATAATCCAAACTGAATGATATAATGCATGTTATTGTTATGGATGTTAGATGTTATTATTACTATTGTTATTGGCGTTATCTTTTAATATTATAGTAAATAGATTCTTGTCTTTGGCTGGTCTACGAGCATAATAAACTTTATATTCATTCATTCATTCATCGGTGGGGATGAAAAATGGAACTGTAATATTGTGCTTAGCGACTGAAATGTTTCCTACAAAACTTTTTTTAAAAAAACTGTGGAAGAGTCCCCTATATGAAGGGGAGATGCGCTCCTGAGTATGCGTCAAGGGAGATTGGCAACATTTTTGTGTTTTACAAAATAAGTACAGAAGTATTAGCACAACAAAGAGAGGGTGGAAATGCATTGCATCCCGAAGGTCAGGAGGGTGGACTTTACTGGAGGACTCAGAATCAAGGAGATCTTCAGTCATGAAAATTCACTGGATGATGCTGGACCAATTATTCCCTTTCAGGCCAACGCACTTCAGAGGGTTATTGATTAGGAGGCAGTGTTTCTTAATGATGGCAACTTTAAGATGCGTGGACTACAATTCCCAGAATTCCACAGCCAGCCATACTGGCTGTGGAATTCTGGGAGTTGAAGTCCACACATCTTAAAGTTGTCCAGGTTGAGAAACACTGCCTCCTAATCAATAACCCTCTGAAGTGGGTCCTTGTGCCCGCCAGAAAACAGAAGAGCTGGTCTTTTGAGTTTCCGGGGCTCGGTGCCGAAAAGGTTCGCCATCACTGATCTAGCATGTACAGTATATAAGAAATCCTTACCTCTATTGCCTCGAATAGCATAATTGACATTTATGTTGACACAGAATCTTCCCATTTTCTCAACAACATGTCCAGTTTGAACAGCCAATTCAAAGGTGGGAGCGATGCAGAGGCACTTCAAGGCAAGACAAGATAAATGTACGACTTATCTTTATAGCCTGTAGCCACATTTTAAACTTAATTTTCAACAAGAGACGCACATTTTCACATTCATTGATTCAACTTCCTGGGGTGCTTTTTTTCAATTATGACTTGACTGTGGAGTAATGACTAACAAAGTAGCTATGTCTTATGAAATCGCTATCTCCCAGCAATTGTTCCCGTGTTCCATTCAAAAGGAGCTGAACTGCAGCACGTTTATAAAATGTGGGCTATTTTGTGACAAACAAGATCAATGGGGAAAGCCAGTATAGTATAGCCTTTATTGTCATTATACAAAATTAATAGAACAAAATTGGTTACTATCAGGTTCCTAACTTAACAACTGTGGTGATTCACTGAACAATTGTGGACCATAAGTTCGTAAAATGGGGCAAAAATACCAAATATTTCGCTTAGCAATGAAAATTTGGCCTCAATTGTGGCCCTAAGTCAAGGACTACCTGTACTTTTCTGACTTGAAATTATAAAAGATTCTTGTCCTTTGTTCTTTTTGTCTTTTTTGTTTTCTTTTTTTTTGTTGTTGGGTTTTTTTTTTTTTTTGGATTTTTTCTTTTCCCACTGGTGTGGGCATGTATTGTTTAAGAGTATTATTATTATTAATATTTTAAAATAATAATTACAGTCAAATGAAAATGGATATATGACGATGGTGATATGTATGAATATCTGAGTTAAAACACTTGAGTTAACATGAGTTATGTTTGTTGACTGTAGAGGAGATGTACGAAAGTTTATTTGTGACCAACTGATACACTTTCTATAGCATGTAAAGAAGGATGTTGTACTTGTTTTAAATTAAAAAATTTTAAAAAAAGAGTTTTGCTGTTTCTATATGAACAACTCTGGAGCAAATGTTTTACAGAGGCAGATATTACCCGAGTTAGTTTCTCACTCCAGCATTGGTTTTTAAGAAGGCAATTTTGGAAAGGGCTTGAGGTCAAGTGCCTATGGGTGCGGGTAGATGTATGCGTGCTGAATTGGTCCAATAAAATAATGTTTGGGTGAATTGTTTCATCACTGCTCACATAGCTATATTCCTTAAATTAAATGTGTGCCAAAAAAGCAAGGACATCAAAATTTGAGTGGAAATTTTTTTTTTCTTTTATAAAACCTCAGATTATAAAACTTTTGCTATCATATTTTTCAGTCAAGGAAAGGAATTGGAAGGAAAGAATCTAACTCGAGTTAAGACCAAAAATTCTGCTCACAAAACAACGTTGGTGAATTGTCCTTGAAGGGAGCAGCAAGATTAGTGACATTTTACCTGTGGAAATTCCTTCTTTGGGTCTGTCCTGCTCAGCATAGCTAGAACAAATGCAGCTGTTTTGCCTGTCCCTGACTGACTTTGTGCTATAAGATTTTGGGGTCTGAAATACAGAATTACTTTATTAACATTTGTGCTAAATACAGAGCAACTGACTAGCAAGAGAAAGGGAAAGAATAAAATGATTCCAAGATTTCTTTTTAATATAAAACAGACAAAAAAAATAAAGTGGAAATGGCATTTAAATAAGGAGAACCGGGAGAACATTTCATAAAACCAAGACTAAGAAAATATACAACAACAATAATAATATATGAAAGTATATGTTAGGAATATAATCTAACGGTTGGGTTGGCAATATATAAATCATGTAACAATGTTGCACCTGTTTCTTTAAACCATATTGTAGAATGCAATTGGTTGCTGTTTTCCTCAATCAGCCATAAGAGGGAGCCAGAATGATTGTTAGCCCTCTGGTTGTTAGATGCTGGGCTGATCTGATCTGAGTGTTTTGGAAGCTGGCTGTTAGAAAGTGCCGTGAGCTATTGTAAGTTTTGCAACTGCTAGCAAACATCGAGTACTGAACTGATTATATGATACTGGACTATGTTATTTGGATTATCCCTTAACTGAAAGACGTTGCTGACTGACTGTCTTATCCGTGTATGACTTGGACTGTTTGATTGACTGATACCTCTATTTCCACGAAAGTAAAAGCCTACTGAAACTGCAGTGTCTCTGTATGCTGGTTTCTGTGTTCTCCAACACAACTCTCACAACGCTTCACTGAACGTACTCGCTCTCCCAACGGGGAGCTTACCTAACAATATATACTCTCAAAGGATGAACAAAACTGAACAAGCTGAAAAGATTTCTGCAACAGGATTGTCATGTGTAAAGCAAACATGAATCTGGTAGCCTAAGTCTTTGTATTGTTTGGGGAACAATACCTATCATCACCTCAGTCCCATCTAAAAAAAGCTGTTTTGCTTTTATCTTAGCTCACAAGAGCCTCAAAGTCGCATCAACCAGTTCAGCATTCTTTTTATACAATTACCATCTTTGACAACCCAAGAAAGAAATGCAATAGTTCAGCTTCAAGGCTGAGATTCCCATACACTCAAGTCAGCTAATAGAAGTCACTGCCTAATGGATATAGGGCCGTGATGACCGACCAATGGCACGCCTGTCAGAGGTGGCACGCAGAGCCCTTTCTGCTGCCACGTGTCCTGTCGTCCCAGGTCATATCTCCGTGGCGTTTCTTTCGTGAGCTTCTGTTTCCCTGCAAATGACGAAACAGAAGCTCGCGAAAGAAAAAGATCTTACCTCTTGCTGTGCTGTCAGTGTTGGGATGCCCCGCCTTCTGCCAGCCAACGGGTCTCTGCTGCACATGCATGCATGTCCACACAGAGTTTGGGCATGTGCATGTGCAGTTTGGGCACTTGGTGTCTCAAAGGTTCGCCATCACTGATATAGAGTTTTCCTGACCTACAACACCAGCCAGGTCCTTCTAATTTCTTTTCAAGCAACTTACGGATCAGCAAGCATAATTGGCAGCGCGGATTCCTGTATCTTGGATGGCCTGTTAAAACCCATGCCATAAATACCTTGCAGTAGTTCTGGCTTTCTGTCAATAAAACAGCAAAAGGTTCAAATGTACTGCTGAACAATTAGTAACAATTAATAACATTGTTATTGTTATTAAGAATTAAGAATGAATGCATCAAGGTGAACGACTTGGAAATCCTTTAAGATTATGTATTGTTTTATCATTGAAAATTAAAATACAAAACAGTAAAACAAACGAAATGAAACAAAAATAAACATTCATTCAACCCCAACAACAACAAAGAAAAATAGTGTTACAAAAAAACGGAGGAAAAAGTGATCAATTAAATTTAACATTCAACATGTAGCTGATTGCTGAAAGAAAAGGGAAGAGAGTAAATTCATATATTTTTATATTTATATTTTTAAAAAAAAAAAATTCAGCAACCAGCCAGGGTGGATCCTATATATATTCTTTCCTTTCCTTTCTTTCTATAAATGTGCATATACATATACACATATGAAGAAAGTAGAAAAAGCAGTCAACAGGTTAAGCTGAACAATACAGTAATCTTCAAATCCCTCGGTTAACCATCTATTATATATTATAGACTGCTTTATAAGAGACTGGGAACTGTTTGTGGACTTTCTATGCGCTAAATAGAATGATTTGGAAATTCGGTTTCTCACAAATGCAGCTTTTCAAAGGTGGTTACGGAAAACAGTGGCGATTTGGGATCCCGTTGTAGAATCTCCACGTGATGACTTGATTCCACAAGTGACGTCCGGATCAGCTTATTCAGGAGGGACATTTCTGCCACACTCACTGGGTAAAGTGAGAAAATAAACCAGTTAAGCATTTTCCTGGAAGAAATGGACTCGGAAGCCAGGAGGGTGCTGGTTATACCCTCTACCGATACAACCCTCCCGAGGAAAGACCTTTCTTCTCAAAACTGCCTGGACAGTGGCTTTTTCACCAGGCTATAGGCAAGACTGTACCAACTGAAAAGTACTAGTGCTTGATATTTCTTGCCCTGTTCCAGTTTCTATTCCTTTCCCATCAGAGCAGCTGGATTATAAGCCACATATGCAGAATGTGGCTTAACAACAGAAAAGTCAGCCTGGGGGATAAAAATGGGCTTCTCTGATTGGAGAAGAATGAACTGAAATCATTTCAACTTATTTCCTAAAGTCTTTCAACTGGAATGGCTTCACCATTTCTTCGCCAAACTCCTACAGTTTAGAAATCACATCTTCCATTTAGTACATAAGCATACTAAATGGATGTCCTCATCAATGAAAAACCTTGGCAGCCAGCTTTATTTGGGGGGGGGGGGGGGAAGAGATCTCTCAATCACCAGAAAATGAACTAAGTGTCAAGTGGAATTGCATTTGTATATGCATTTCCATTTCATCTTTGGCAAGAAGACAACAGGGACTGTTGGTCATCAGGTAAGGGTTAATCTATAAAGCTTGATTATACGGACTTTGTTATACGGACTGCAAAATGTAGATCTGCATAACTTTGGACTTTGGTTAACGACCTGTTGTGGCCCAGTAGGAGCCGTTGGAGCTGCCACCAGACTCCGACAGTGAAGGGCCCTATGAGTCGGCTTTGGAGGATGTGGAGGACCCTAGACAGGGTTCCAACTCCGAGCAGGGTGCAGAGAGGCTGGTTGGCCACCAGGAGGCACCTGAGCCTTGGACCAGTGGAGAGGAGACAAGGGAGTGTGATCCGGAGGTCAGCAGTGGGGAGGAGCCAAGGGAGTTGTTCCTGGATACCCGGCACAGGAGAGCTAATAGGCGTAAGGAACAGTTGCGCACTTACAGGTAATTGCACTCAGCTGGTGGTCATTAGGCTCCTCTCAAAACTATAAAAGGAATGTTTGTGCATACGCCCCTTTTGCAGGAGTCAACGTCATTGCTAACGCTGGAGAAGCTGTTATCTGTCAAAATCTGAGTTGCTGCCAATATTCTTATCTGTTTGTTATGCTTGGCTTTCAGCCACTGAGGTTTTGGTTTCTTGCTAATAAAGTGCTGTGACATTCCAGTTAAGCTTGTCTCGGCATTCGTTACTGGACGGAGGAGGGGGTCAGAACAACGACCATTCATTTATCAATTGTTCAAAGTTTACCCCAACACCAAGCGAACGATAACAGTTGTTACATCCGGTCCCCGAATTACGGCGATTGCAGCACCCTTGCTTTCATATGACCAAATTTTGGATGTTTGGCAACTCACCTGCACTTAGGGCCACAAGGGGCTTCAACTGCCCCCAACCTCTGTCCTTTTGCCCACCCTGCACTCTGCCAACACCATCTTCTTCCTCACACATTGTCTACAATGGGTGGGGCTGTTTTTTGTTTTGCCACAAATGGGATGTAAACACTAGTTTATGGCAAAAAAATGTTGTAAATCCTGGTCTGATGACCACGAGTTGCTTCAAAGGGCCATAAACGTGGGCCAGTTCCCAAGCTCTGAAATGTAATCATGTGACCCTGGGGAGGGGATGCCTAACTTCAAATCCAGGTTGTAACTATAGGTAGTCCTCGACTTACGCAGTTCACTTAAGTGACTGAAGTTACAACACCCCTGAAAAAAAGTAACTTACGACTGCTGTTCACACATACGACCATTGCAGCATCCCCATGGCCACGTGATCAAAATGCCTGGCAAACTGATTCGTATTTATGACGGTTGCCGTGTCCCAGGGGGGGGGGGTCACTTTTGTGACCTTCTGACAAGCCAAGTCAATGGGGAAGCCACATTCATTTAACATTTGCTAATTTAACAACTGCAGCAATTCACTTAACAACAATGGCAAGAAAGATTGTAAAATGAGGCAAAAATAACTCTCTGTCTTAGCAACAAAAATTTGGGGGCTCAATTGTGGTTGTAAGTTGAGGACTACCTGTATTCCTGGGGAGATCTGTTATAAGTGACTGGTTGTTTAACATACTTGTAGCCAATTTTAACAGAAGAGCGGGGGGGGGGGGAACGACACTTTGGAATATGTAGGAATATTTGACTCCCAGGAAAAGTGCCACAATTTGAAGGGATCCAATCCAGACAATCGGCATACTATTCCAAGCACAGCTAGGGATAAGTACAGCTTCCCATCATCCATAATCCTACCTCTGTCATCATCCTTGTCATCCTGTGCTTCCATGATCACATTGTTCCTCCTAACGGTGCATCCTTAAAAGGAATTTTCCAAACATTTTTAGATTGGCCCGTGCTATTTTTTTTTAAAAAAACCTTAAATACAGCTAAGAAACATTGCAAGTCCAATGTAGAGATTTATGGTTCTGGAAGATTTTATTTTTTTTAAAGATAGTATGGATTAACTTACAGACCCATTCATAATTTCATTCCAAAAGGGATTTTTTCTGAAAGAGGAGATAGGAGGAGGATAGGGTATCCACTGCACTAAACCATGACTTGCTTTGTTGTGATTTAATTAATAAAACAAACTTTACAATAAATTGTAAAGAATGTCTTGTAAACCTGTTGGAAGAGGTTGGGTCAAATAGTTTCCTTCCAGCTCTTATATTCCATGGTTTTAGGAGAATGAATGGGTTCAAAATAAAATCACTCCATTTGGGGGCCACTTGAAACTTATACAAACGTATACGCACACGTTCTGGTACCTGCATTAGAAACCATCTATAATACTTGGATGGACAACCAATAGTTCCCAGACCACAGGCTGATACCCACTGATCTGGACAATGCTGATCTGGACAATGCAGATCAATACAAAAATATTAACACAGTCCGGATTCTGTTAGTAGTGTAAATCAGTGGTTCTCAACATTTTCTTCACCGCAGCCCTCTTTCAAATACCTTTTGTGGCCACGGACTCCCAAGACCTAATTCAAGATTTAAATCATAGCACTTCTTCAAGCCTTTGCAGACCACCTCACACCCCCACACCCAGGGCTCCACAGACCACAGGTTCAGTACTGCTGCTGTAAATGATAAGCAATGTGCGCCAGATATCATCAGATAAATACACATCACTTAGATCAATGGTCCCTAACCACTGGGCCCCAGACCGGTACCGGTCCATGGACTGCTAGGAACCAGGCCGCACAAGTGGCAGGAGAGCAAGTGAAATTTCATCAGTGCATGAAACCATTCTCTTCCCTCACCAGCACCCCGGTTCATGGAAGACAATTTTTCTTCCAAAACCGGTCCCCTGGTGCCAGAAAGGTTGGGGACTGCTAACTTAGATCATCATACCAATATATGCAAGGGACTAATAATGTTCCTTGAAAATATTGGCATGATGATTTATAAATTTATGTCTTATAGCTCAGGAATTCAAATTTTTCTTTTTTTATATATAAATTTTTATTTTAAACACATCAACAAAAACAAACACATGACTTAAAACAACATAGGAACAAGAAGTTCCATCGTATATCATACAGCAGTTCCGTATCGGTTTCTTTACAGTTAGTGTTTTCCCTTCTATTCATTTCTATCTTGCATTCATGGTCTCCTTATTCGTTATCCATTTTTATGTACAATTCTATATTTATTTATACTTAGCTATTTATAACAAAATGTTTGCCTATATTGTGTTTTATATTCTTACTGTCATTTATTCTCTTACATACAATTATAGATATACATTCACATAGTTATTCTTTTTCTTTGCCATTCTTATATTTTGTTATTCCATTTAAAAGGTTATAATATACAGTTTGAATTGCTTTGTTTACCATCCCTAGCGCCTATTGTAACACCACCTTATTTTCCCTTTCTTTTCTCCCTCCCTTCCTTCTCTACTTCCTTCCTTCCTCCTTCTCCTTCTTTCTTCCCTTACCTCTCCCCTACTCCTACCCTCTCTTCCCCTTCCTGCCCTCTCTCCTTCTTTCTCTCCCTTCCACCCTCCCCTCCTTCTCTTTCTCTCCCACCCACCTCTCCTTATCTTTCTTCTTCCCTTACCTCTCCTCCACTCTTCCTCTTCCTTTCCTACTATCTCTCCTTCTCTTTCTCTCCCTTCCACCCTCCTCTCCTTTCCCTTCTTTCTTCCCTCCCTTCTCTACTTCCTTCCTCCTCTCCTCTCCTTCCTTCTCCCCCCCCTTTCTTTTTCTATTGTTATAGGTGTCTCTTTCATATCTGTTTACGTTTTCTTGGGGATGGTATTTCCACAAACCCATATAGTTTTGTATCATTTCCTTTTTTCTCTTTCGTTCTACAGTCTATATGCTAGCCCTCGTCCTGATTTGATGGCTTATTCCAAGTAATTCAGTCTAACTACTTTAATTTTCTGTGCTAATTCCTTTTGAGTTATTAAATTGTGTGCATATGAGGGCACCCAGCTTAGGAAACAGCACTGTTGTGGTATTTAAACAGTAAGTACCCAAGCTCACCTCTTACCTGTCCCTAAGAAAGGCTGAGGATGTTGGAGAAGTCTTCCAGGGGTGCTTGGCTTGTAAAGCTACGAGCACAAAAGGCAGATAACAAACAACCTGAGACTCAGTAGTTCTAGACAGCCAATGTGTAATTTAACCATGGTTAGCTAATAATTTCATTAAACTTGTATGCCAACCGATTCTCAACAAACCTGAGCGGTAGATAATAGGATGGCAGATGGGTGTAGATGGATGATACATGGATGATACAGAGATTGGTATGGTGTGATGGTTGAGGTATTGGGTGAATGGAGAAAATCCTATACGTCTAAGCCCAAGAAAAAAATGGAGATACAGACAGGAAAGCCACAATTAAAATACAAGAGAAGTAGGAATGAGATGAAGGGATTGGAAAAGAATCAAGCTGTGTATAATAGAGGGATTGGCAAAGAGAGAAATATCTACTTACGCCAGCAATGGAGGAACAGGTGTGGCACTTGGTGAGAGATGATCAGAAAGAACCAGATAAAGAAGAGTTCGGATATTGATAGATAAGAAACTGAGCAAAGAGAAGTACAGCCTTGGTAGGAAACTAATGAGTTTGTGACCAAAAGGTTTGGGCAACTGGAAAAAAAAGTTATGTTGGATCACATCTATTTTGAAATAGTAGAATACAGAATATATTTTCAAAAAATGTATTCATAAACAAAATTGTCCACACAAAGTTAAGTATAACAAAAAAGCAGATAATTGTTAGTCCATGAATACATAGCCATCACATAATTTCCTTTGGGGGGGAGGGAGGGGTAACATTACGCAAAATGCAAAAACTACAAAGTTAAGGAATTAAGGAATGATAAGAAAAAGAAATGCAGCCAAAATCTAGTTTATACTGAATCAACGATGTAAAGGTCTCAATGCCTTCCTATAAACCTTGCCTCACACATTGCCTTTTGTTTTTAAACCTTTTCCCTCTTTTTTGTTCAGGATTTGATCAACTCCGCCCAACCACAATTTTCTTGATGTTTATTTCAGTTCAGAGGCTACCCAATTCCAAGTAGCTCTGGGTGGCTTACACTTTAAAAAGCAGGACAATATAATGAAGATAATGTGTACGTCAGGGAGTGTGGGAACCACATACAGGATACTCTAAGAGAACTTCCCACAAGGGCCCAGCGCCTACTCTGCCCCAAGGCCAGAAAACAGCCAGATATTTCATTATTATTCGCCTTAATTCCAAGATCTTTATAATATCAGCGTTGGAGCCATATGAATCTCTGCAGGGATATTGTTTTAGAAGACAAACATCACAACAGAGAAGAACAGCTTTTTTCTTGACTCGTCCACTGGACTTGAGCAGCTGATAAAATTTAAAAAGAGTTAATCATCCTCCGTTCTTAAATAGGTTTTGCAATTTGATCCTTCCCTTTTTTATAACCAAGCCACATCAATGACTTTTATTTTCAAACTACATTTATCGTGCATTGTTTCTGATGCTTTTTCTTAGTCTAGCACACACACTGCATTCAATTTATGGTCTTTATGGGCAAGGATGTTGACATATTGGCCCCAGTAAAACTATTTTGAAGAGGAGCAACATAATAGTGACTTGCCCCTAAGAGGCATCAGCCACAGAAGAATTATAGGCAGGCCTTGTTTAGCTACCCTAATTACGACCAGCAGCTCCATCATTAAACAAAACAGTTGCTAAATGAAACCACCACTGTATTTGTGGCACCTTCAGCTGTGCTTTACAGACCTACAAAGGTCATAAATGGAAAGATTGGTTGAAAAGTTACTTGGATCACGGGCATAATAAAGCCGAAGGACTACCTGTAATCAATCTGGAGAACATAATTAAAATGCATGCTGTTTTAAAACAATTGCTCGGTACAGAGCAAGACAGAATAAAGTAGAAGAGCCAATGACAAAAAAAAATTGGTAATATAGAGAGGAAGAATCCTCCTCCCTGGGAATGCTTTGGTGGTGGGGGAAAACCCTATACATCCATAAATGAACGAGACAGTCTTCAATGGAAGACTTGCCCATACTTCTAAATTGCCAATTTGAACCCCCTTGGGTAGAAGCACTATACCTGACAGCCACTGAGGCTGAGAATTTAGCCCTAATCCGGTCAGTTGCTTTTAAACAGCTTTCAGCCCACAAGCAGGGAGCGCCCACAAAAGCAACAGAAGAGCCTCTGGGCATGTGCAAAGATCGCCTTTCATTCCCCCACTATTATTCAGGGTGCAGCTGAATAAAGGCGCTGTGTGTGTGTGTGTGTGTGAGGAGGCAAAGGACTAGAACGAAGACTCTGATCGGGGCTCCGGGGTGCAAGAAGCCCTGTCCCTCGCCTGGCTCTTACGTTGTGTTCCAAGTGCCCAAGGGGCACCCCCCCACGCCCCATCGCTAAGTACTTCGGCTTCGCCCACATCTTGCCCTCCATCCTGAGGGCGACCAGAGGCTGGGCCGCAACCAGATAGGCAACGACCGTTAAACGTTGCGGGAACAAACGGGGCCTGACTCGAGGCCGCGACAGCCCAGTATTTATAACCGCTGGAATGGGGCGGAGCGACCGCGCTGTTGCTATGGTCATCTCAGAGGGGCGGGGCCTTCACGTGCCCCGCCCCGCCCGCCTAGAGATTGCAGAGGGGAGCCCGTTTTAGGCTGGGTGAAGGGAAAGGCTGGTGACGTAAAATTCTTGACGTTCGGCGGCAGGCCACGCAGGACCCAGAAAGACTCCACTTCCCAGAAACCTCCGCTGTTTCGGGACAGGGGAATGGCGCGTCATTTCCTGTATGGAAGTTGCCTATGGAACGGCGCTCGGCGGTCTTTGCCTCCGACCCATGTGCGCGTGGACACCCGGCGGAGGTAGGACTGGGCCCTGGCGCCGAAGGGCCCCCGCACGCCTTTCCAGAATTGACGGAGGGATCGCTTTGCTCCTGGTATCTTGGGGATGTCGCGGAAAATATCCTGGGGGGGGGGTGTCATTTAAAGCAGCGTCTTCGACCAACTTGAGCGTTCCCCATATTGTAACATTTCTCAAACTTGGCACCTTTTGGTTCTCAAGTGGCAGACTTGGCGGGGGGGTGTCTCCAACCTTGGCCACTTGAGGACTCCAACTCCCAGCATTTGCTGTCGAGGAATTCTGGGAGTTGAAGTCCACAAGTCTTCAAACGGCCACGGTTGAAGACCCCTGTTATAAAGGAATGTGCTGTGCACTTTTATTCATAGACAAGTATATCCGTTAACCTCATTCCAGAGAAAAGTTTCTGTAGCTCTGAACAGCAACTCTTAACGAGTGATGAAAAGCAGGAGAAATTAAGTTCGTCCTCGGAAAGAATAAAATAATCATTTCACTTCATAAATTTAATTTAATCTATACATCCACAAATTAAAACTTTTTAAAAGCATAGAAGTTCAAAGAGGGAATGTGCATGAAGTATCTTGGGGAAAAAACAAGGATCCTTTCAGTAGATTTTGATTCATCTTCTGCCTGTCTTTTTATAAGGTAATATGTACATTCAAATAATATGATCTGAAACAATGGTAGCTTTTAAAAAATCTTTTGCAAGAAAGTAGGCATTCAGATCCAAGATAGATCTTGAAGATTAAATGGGTGGCATTTGGAATTGGAAATAAATAAAAATAGCTTAGCTGCATATTTGAGGTAGAGCTAGCTCTTTGGGATCTACTAAATTCTTCTGTATATGACATTTTAAAGATTCCAGGTTCTTAGGAGGAATAGATGTTTCTAGGCACCACACCGTTAGCCAAGTCACAGCGTATTCCCCAGCGCAGGGCAGATCTCTTCTTCTCTGTAGGCACCACATAATTGTTGGGAATATAAACAGGCTGAACCGGTTTAGGAGGCAATTCTGACTTGCAGAGCATCTGTTCCCGAATGCTCCAGCGCACATCTTTCCTGGGGTCTTCTCCTGGGAGCCGCAGGGATTCCCAGTCGTGCTTGTGTTCCAGGTAACGGGCAACCCGATCAGTCTTCATTCTGTTCCGACTGAGCTGCTGCTCCAACTTTGGTAATATGAAAGACTTGGGGTGGCCAGTTAGGATGATCTCCTGCTCCAAGGACGAAGAGCTGAGGCTCTGGCTTGCTTTTCGGGAACACTGATTTTGGCTTTCCTCAGAAGGACTCCAGGAATAGACTGACCCAGGGGAACTTTGGGGCTGGTTCTCCTCATTACACTCTTCCTCCTTTTCCTGAGCATTCTGAAGGTACATTCTCTGATTTAAGTTCTCACATTCAGGACTGGATTGTTGGACACTAGGATTATTGGATTCTGTTTCACTAATGATAGATTCATCTGTCACTTGCATTTCTCCATCAGGCGTTCGCCTTAGAACTTTCCTTTTCATCACAGGTTTCTTAGAAACTCTGGAATTCTCTGACTGGTTGTCTGACTGGAAGCTGGATTGGGTCGGACCTTGCCTGATCATTGTAGGAAGCATAGGTCTGGCCACTGAGGCCACCGAGGCTCTCGGGTAGGGGTCCAGCTGAGGGGCCGCTTGAAGCTGTCTCGGGCTATCACCCTCACCCTGTTCTGCACACATGCGAATAAAGTCCATGGCAGCTTCTTTGAGCCGTTCTTCCCTGTTCATAGACTTCCATCTGTATCGGTTGGGTCGTATCAGGGCTTGCATTGCTTCTCTCAGTCGGGGTAGTTATTAATTCTGGAAAAGAGATATACCAAGCTAGGTTTGTACAGTCTGCCACGTCATAAATGCCTTACAACTCATGCTTATTTATCAACTCCATCTCTATCAGGTCATCTTATTAACCCTCCTCGGCTCCTCTGGCCAGATAGATAGAAACACACCTATTGCACATCCCAAATATTTTTTTCAGGTAAAGGCATACTCACCCCAATCCCTTCCTCTCCTAGAGATGGGATTTTTTTTGGGGGGGGGGTGTTTGAGGTGGCGGTAGGGCAGACTTCAGGGTCACAAAGCAAGACGCCCCTGTGCCTGGACTGGAAAAGTAAATAGAGTGTAGTAACTCTAACAGCTTGATAAGTTGCTGCAATTATTTCTAAAGAGCAAGGATGGAGTTTATTTCTGAAGGAATATATGTCTAAGAAGGAATGTACAACAGTACTTATTTATTTCTCAATGCTCTTTAAGTCCTTTTTCTTACCTCTGTACATTCAGTAACTATCACCATTTCAGCTTTCCTTTTAAATTACCTTGTGATTTTTGCATTACCCATTTTCTAAATAACAGCAGCAAAATGATGCACGCTCTAATGAAATAAATTTGTGTTGTTTTGTTTTGCTTTTCTTTTTAACCACTTCTCCCTTAGAACAGCTTAAAAAAATCTTATTTAATTCAACTTCATACTTCCTGACTTCCAACTCTGGGCAATTCACAATATAAAAATAAATAATAAATATAGGAAAATGAGAACAATAACAAGATGGCAGAACTAGCCAAGAAGATAAGCATATCATATTCCCACCAATCTAGCCCATGACTGGGAGAAGAAGCAGGTCTTTAAGGGGCTCTGGAATGCCATTAGGATCGGAACCCCTTGCACTCATTCCAGAACACCATGACGTGGGGTCCTCATGAATGGCATTGCTTAATTGAAGGTGTGCTCTAGATGCCCTTGAACAAACAATATTAACAGGTTGCAAGTAGGGCTTAATTTGGTCACAAATTAGTATGAATACCTGGAAAAGATACCTTTTGCTCTTTGGCCAGCTTAGAAATGGAGGATCCAAGTATAAAGGTGGTTTAAAACAGATTATTCTGTAAGTGAACAAAAGCAGACACTCAGTTCTCAGCAATGAAATTCATAAAATCCCAACAAGCTTTCGCTGCAGAAACATTTGGCAAGCAAGGTAGTTAATTTTCTTCAGCTGAATAGCTTTTAGTAGCTAATACAGATTGTATTCATTTGGTTATTTGCAGATTGATTCTTTTCCACTATTATTGCATTTTCATATTGCCAGATTCTTTTTTTAAAAAATAGTATTCTACCAATGGCCAAAGGCACAGAAGAAACAGAAAGGCTACTGAAGAGAATCCAGGAGCTGGAAGAGACAGTGCAAAGGCTGGAAGGCAGGCTCTTGGAAAACAGAAAAAGCCCAGGCGAGGGGAATGGCCTCCCAGCATCAGGAAAGGGGAAGAAGCGTCCACAGCGGCCATTCAATTTCAGTGCATATGGCCAGAGGCACGTGGCACTCAAGATCGCCTACTTGGGGTGGGAATATCAGGGCTTTGCCAGCCAGGAGAACACCAACAATACAATAGAAGAGAAACTGTTTGAAGCTCTGGGAAAAACTCGGTTGGTGGTCAGCAGGCAGACTTCTAACTATCATCGCTGTGGACGCACCGACAAAGGAGTCAGTGCATTTGGCCAAGTAAGTCTAATATTTAATTCACACTAAAATGAGCGATGGGGTGACACAGAGAACATGTGTTATTGCAACTAATAATCCCCCCCCAACTGTTTAAAAGGCTATGTTGATTGTGCAAAAAAATGCTTAGTGAATTTCATTAACAATCTCTTCTGTAATATAAAAGTCTGATAGCACCTTTTTCAACTAATAAATATTAAGACATAACCTTTTGTGAGGTGTAGCTCATTTGATCATATTCACCTGATAAAAATTTACAACTGTTAATAATGTTTTGGATAATAAAATATACTTTC
The DNA here is from genome assembly GCF_051295495.1 of Thamnophis sirtalis. Classification (NCBI taxonomy): domain Eukaryota; kingdom Metazoa; phylum Chordata; class Lepidosauria; order Squamata; family Natricidae; genus Thamnophis; species Thamnophis sirtalis. The sequence goes on along the minus strand of NW_028261382.1, from coordinate 87,489,895 downwards.
AGAATCCTGATTTTTTGCCATCATACACTAATACAGCTCTCTTTCTCCAGTCCATATAATTTAAAGTGCTTTGTTAGAGATTTGGGTTTTTCCCATTCTATAAGCTGATATTTACTCAACTGCACAATGTTAGAACTCTGAATATAAGAACAAGAACTACTGATGTATTATTAATGCATTACAATGGTTTAAATTATAACATTTATAAATAGTCAGCTATTGTAAAATTAGGAGATGAGCCTGAGAATCGATCTGGAACTGATGACAAGCTATTATTTCTGCAAAAAAGATTTAACTATTTAGAAAAGGTCTATTATTACAAGTAACAAAAATTTTTAATCAAAGCAATTGAGATCCAGATTTCCCAGGAAAAACTACTCCGAAACCTTTATACAGTGAAATGCTTTAATGGATTGTGGGAAAACGTTATACATAAATGTTTGTTAAATGCAAAGTAACATTTGTTAAATGCAAAAGCACTTTACGTTATTTGTAAAATGGTGTCATTTCAATTACAGTAATGTCATTTAGACCAAAATGTATTATGTGCCTAACACTATTCTGCAAATGACATAAATTGTCATTGAAATGTAGTCCACTGCATGCAAAATCTGTTGCATGAAGCTCCGCTAAAACAAAATTCATTTTATTGCAATTCCAATGAAAGTGGTATTTCGGCATTTGGGTTCTGGTTATATTTTATTGGCACAAAAGGCACTTTGGAATATATTATAAACGAACAGGAAAATTGTGAAAACATCAGTATATCAAAAAATGATACCATAGCCTGTTAGCTGGAAGCTCTTCACCACTGGATGAACAGGAAAATTGTTAATGATAGTTCAACAGAAAAGAAATATGTACCTAATTCTAGAATCACAACTGTTTTTGCAATTTTCAGGTGATCTCTTTGGATCTCCGGTCAAACCTTTCAGAGAATAAATCTGGGGTTGTTTACACAGAAGGTAAAAGTCATATTTCAGAGGAGATCCGCTACACCCATATTTTGAATCAGGTGCTCCCTCCTGACATAAGAGTATTAGCATGGGCCCCTGTAGATCCTAGCTTCAGTGCTAGATTTAGTTGCCTGAAGAGGACCTATTGCTATTTCTTTCCCCGTGCTGATCTGGATGTCACTCTTATGAATACGGCAGCTCAAAGATTTATAGGGACCCATGATTTTCGTAATCTTTGCAAAATGGACGTAGCCAACGGTGTGACCAACTTTCAGAGGACAATCCTGACTGCAGAAGTGAAGCTTGCAGATCAAGAAAGGAAAGTGGAAGAACTAAACCCTTTCCAAATATATGCATTTGAAGTAACAGGCCAAGCATTCCTCTATCATCAAGTCCGCTGCATGATGGCCATTCTCTTCCTGATTGGACAAAGGATGGAGAAGCCAGACATTATTGATGAACTGTTTGATATAGAAACTAATCCTAGGAAACCACAATACAGGTAGGAATTCCTGAAAGCATGCACAATCTTACTATATTGGCAATGGTTCTCTATATTTGAGCTTGCCTTGTTAAGATTATGTTTTATCATTTTGATCTGTTATCAAGAGCTGTAATATTTTCAAAGCAATGTGCACTCTGTTGGAATTACCTGATTTGTACTAATTTAAGTTGATTACCTTGCAGCATGGCAGTGGAATTTCCTCTAGTTTTATATGATTGTGAGTTTGAAAACATCCAGTGGATCTACGATCACCAAGTCCAGGAATTTAATGTTACACGCTTTCAGCAGCTTTGGACGAACCACGCTATTAAAACTCAGATGCTGTACAGCATGTTATGGGGCCTGGATTTTGCAAAGATACCTACAGAGCCAGGTAGGAAGAATGATATTTTTAAAAATTGTGTTAAAGTGAACCTTCAATTTACCATGTGGTAGACTACTGGTATAGTGTATACTTCGGTCTATCTGTAAAATTCAATTTTGTCATTTTATATAAGCATACAACTCACTTCATATTTAATGAGCATTGTTTTTAAAGAACCATTTCCTTTGGTTTAACATATGTTAAACAAAATATATTATTTGTTTAATATATCCAGTAATATGTTAAAAACTATAGTGCTAGGTAGAGTGGTTCTAATAAGTTTCAATATACACTATATTGCCAAAAGTATTTGCTCACCCATCCAAATAATCAGAATCAGGTGTTCCAATCACTTCCATGGCCACAGGTGTATAAAATCAAGTACCTAGGCATGCAGACTGTTTTGACAAACATTTGTGAGATTGGGTAGCTCTCAGGAGCTCAGTGAATTCCAGCGGGGAACTGATAGGATGCCACCTGTGCAATAAATCCAGTCGTGACATTTCCTTGCTCCAAAATATTCCAGTCAACTGTCAGCTGTATTATAAGAACGTGGAAGTGTTTGGGAACGACAGCAACTCAGCCACCAAGTGGTAGGCCATGTAAACTCGTCCAACACCAGTGTGTGACCTCACAAATGCGCTTCTGGAAGAATGGTCAAAAATTCCCATAAACCTTGTGGACAGCCTTCCCAGAAGAGTTGAAGCTGTTACTTTTGGCAATAGTGTATTTAGAACTACTTCAGAGGGCAGAAGCAATTAGTAAATTAAATGTTTTTTTTTGTTCTGATGATGACGAATTGTTGATTACAGCTTCAAGCAACAGCACAATAATACTCTGGAGAGAGGTAACTCCACCAGTCCACAACCAGATTAATGCTTTAATCGAGGGAGTGAAAGCCCGCAATTACAAACCGTTAATGGATCGGCCCAAATGTGAAGATCTAGAATCTCGTATCAGTCATTTTGTGCGCAGAGGACGCATTGAACAACCAAATTTGAAAAAAACAAAGCATCTTGAAAAGGAATTGGATGAGCAAATGGAAATTAAAAGCAGCCCAGTGGTTTCTATTCAATCGGACAAGGAAATTCCAGAACAAGCTGCAAAAAGGATATGTTTTAGTACAGATTGAAGTTTCTTGACACTATCTTGCTATCTCTAAACAAATTATCTTGAAAATATCTATTATAGACATCTAAAGTTACAATGGTAAGTAGTTAGATATAGACTTACACACATTCCCTTTAACCTTCAAAAAATAAACATTTTGTTGTGTAACTGTGGGCAGATATCTAATTTTAAAAAAACTGAAGTACATTCTAATATTGGTTCTGCATTTTATGTTTACAGCTGCATACGATCTAATACTTAAAACAGTTGTAAATAATTATTATAACAATTATACTTGCCAAAGCAGAAATTCAGGGAATATGGGGAAAGCTAGACAAGTAGGTACAGCTTCCCAAAGGAATTGTATTTTAATAATTTAGTTTTCTCCAGAAATACCTTAGCTAGTTATGCAAACCTTTTTCATATTTTTTAAAAACTAATTTTTTGATCTACTTTAAACATTTGGTAAATTCATTAGAATCTGTCTGGCATAGAGGGTAAGGTATCATGTTAAAAATCAGGAGATTATGATTTCTAGTTCTTTCTTGAGCACAAGCCAGCTGGGTAAGTCTTTTTATCTCAGTCCTAGGAAAGACACAATGGCAAACTTTCAGAAAAGTTTTTTCAGAAAAGCAGGCTTTGTCCAAGCGTCTCCAAGAATCGGACTTCATTAAACAGAAGAAAAAAATAGTGTGGAAACTCTGGATATGATTACATTGTCTCCCGTGAAGTTCCTAAGGATGCCTTGTCTAGAAATCACCATGTACACTTTATGAAAAGCATAATGTAACCCAAACAAGTCACGTCCAGTGGGAGCTTTAGTAGATCACCTGGTTGTCTCAGCTTTACAGAATGCCATATGAAATATTAAAATATTCATCTGTTTAAATGTACAACAATCAGTGGACAAAGACATAAAAAGCCTGTATCTACTAAACCCTCAAATATTAGTTCATACATTTTGTTAAGCCAGGATATGGTTTCTTCTTAGTACAAGTGAATTCAGTCATTGTAGATTGCAAATTATGGCATACAAATTAGTGCATGCTCAACATGGTGCTTACTGCACCTGATACCAGTTTCCATGGCTGTACAATAATAATAGACTGCAAAAGTTTCCTTTTGAGATTGTACAAAATCAGTTGAAAATAAACACAGGGATAGACATGCAGCATGTCAGGAGTGATTACATTTAGAATATTTGGAAGTATTAAAAGGTTGTTTATGAATTAGGATGACTTGGGTTGTTCAACAAAGTAGTTAAATAAATGGTGAGTTGTTTTTAATTTATAAATCTAGCCCTGTCAACAGCTTTTGTAGCTTAGCATAATGTGTAAACTAGATACTATGGTACAATGTAATTATTGTACCATGATTTAGCATACATTTTTGTCCAAGTGAGTCAATGATGGGTTATTTAATAAATCAAAGTAAACCATCATTTAGTGTGTATGAATCCAGGTTTCATAGAATTAGTTAAATAAATAGGGAAATTATGCAGTCTTCAAATGTAGTAACTATACCCCTAACTGGATACAGCAATCAAACTCTTCATACCACAGAACTGATGTCATTTTGTTTATAAGAATTAAAAAGGGCTCTCATACCTGTAATATCTTCTAGCAAGTAATATTGCTTCAAAATGTTCATGAATTTACTAGGGAAAGAATCAACATAAAAATATTAAAACTTGCACTAGGTCGGAATGATGAATAGAAAAATGACATATACAGAAACAGATTTTGCTAATATTTATAGCAAAAATACTGCATTTCAAATTCTAGCCCCCACAGAATCCATTTAAGTCTAACTCTCTGACCCATCTCTATCAAGCCACCACTTAGAATGAAATTATTTCATGCTTACTGTTTATTTGTAAGAGTAGGATTACTTATTCACATTATAGATCACACACCATTTCCCTGAAAATAATTTCTCCCCGATAATAAGCCTTTTGAGTGCATGTGCTAAAATAAGCCCTTAAATTTTGCAATACAGTAGTAGCCAGATGACCACGCTCACTGCATTCTGCGCCTCAAAAATAACAAGACCACCCAAAAATAACACCAAGTGCTTATTTTTGGGGATCAAAAGAAAATAACACCCTATCTTATTTTTGGTATATTGGTATATTGAAATGAACATCATTTATTGAGAAGGAACTTTTCAGGCAGTCTTCAGCAACCCTTCTCCACCTTATATTAACCCAGAGGCAGTGAAAACTCCCATCTGAATGGCTTCTGAGGTTGCTAATTTCCCATTCACAGAAGATGTTTAAAACACGGTGGATATTAAAAAAATAATAATCAGATTTTTAAAATTTTTACCAAATATATTTTAATGAAATGTTTAAGAGTAAAAATTTATCTAAAGAGAGTTTTCTATTGAAGAAACATTAATAATTTATTTAGCATGAAATGGGGCTTACTTAAGTAGCATGAGGCTGTATATTCTGCAATATTGGGACTGTCTATGAGCCAACAGCGGGTCAGAAGAGGAGCCGCTGCGGGACAGAGATGACAGTTGCTCTTTAAAAATTATGATTTAAATCGAGTTGGTTTAAAGCAAAGCTTTTTACTAGTGATTTAAATCGACTTGATTTAAATCAAATCCACCCTGGTTTAAAGCAACATTTCCCAACCTCGGCAACTCCGCGGGGACTTCAACTCCCAGAATGCTCAGCATGCTGAGGGTTGAAGCCCACCCTTGAAAAACGAGGCTTGAGAGCCAGGACTAAACTCCTCAGAAAGTGGGGGTTTTCTCCTCAGTCTCGTGCTTTCCTCGCTTCCCCTTCTTCTAACCGGCTCCGAATCCACCAGCCGCTCTCCCAGCCTTCCTTCCTGAGCGTGCTGAGCCTCGCGACGCTCCCCTGGCTTTCCCGGGCCGGTCCCGCCGCGAGTACCTGGCCACCGCCTCGCCCACGCCGCCTTCCCGGCTGCCCGACAACCGTTAACGCCGCTCCTCAACTGCCGTTCTTTTAAACCCGAAGAAAACAAGACCCACCTCGCCCGCCGGCACGTTGCTATTGGCTGCAAGGGCTTCCCACCTCTCTTTCTCATTGGTATGTCCAGTTTTGCTCCACCCCTCCGGGTAAGTTATTGGACGGGGAGAGAGACGGCATAGAGCGTCGCACCGACGTCTTATTGGAAGGAGAGTGTTCTTCTCTCGAACGCCGCGATTGGTAGGCCTTCTTCGGGCAAGGCGCGAGGAGAGCCCGCGAGACAAAGGGGCGGGCCGTGGGAAGAGTTGAGTCCATCCCTTTCTGACGTCACACGTGGGCAGGAAAGAAAATGGCTGTGCAAAACGTTCCGTCCTCTTTTCTACGAGCGGCTGTTCGGAGTTTTGCCCACAGTCCGGGCGCTGCCGCTTCCGTGACCGCCGAGCAGATGGCGGAGAAGCTGCGGGAACAGAAGAAGCCAAAAGCGGTTCCGGAGGTGAATTTGTGGGCTTGACTGGGAATCATGAGGAGAGGCGGGGGGAGGGTTTTTTCCCAGCATGCACCACGGAGAAACTACATTTCCCAGCGTGCATTGGTGGCGAGGAGACTGACAATTAAGCGAAATGGGTCTCCCAGTTGTGTGCGATGCGGCAATGGAAGTTTTGAGATGTGCAAAATCCTAAAAGGATTTGCTGAGATGCAGGAATGTGTGTTACCCTCCCTGTTCATTATGAGGGACTCCGTTGGGAAGACAATTTAAAGACACAGACCACAGAAAGTGGTCTGATGGTGGCTTTGGACAGATAGAACAAAACTTTATTATCACTTTAAATGTACACTAATCAGCACACATTAAAAGGAAATTTCGTTGCATTCCGCTCTCAAAATTTAACCATTATGCATGCACACATACACAAGAGAGAGAGAGAGAGAGAGAGAGACTATCCTTCCTATTCATAGCAATTCTTTGCCCTCCATCCTGTTACCTTTTCAATAAAATCGTTCATGTTTTATATTTTAGGCTAACCTGGACTTAAAAGTCTTTGCATCAAAGCAAGCTGCAATAATCTTCAAAGGAAGCATGGAGTATAAATTCTCTTTAGTTGTTTAGTTTTGTTCCATCAGATTTATTTGAATCTATCTTTAGTGGATTCTCCAACCTTGGAAAAGCAGACTTTTTAACAAATGAGATGGAAGAAGTGTTCTCCCCCCCCCCCCAATCTCTTAAAACATCCTATCATTTTTTTCCCATAGCACCTTCACATCAATTTTCACCTTTCCCAAAAAACAAAAATCCCTCTAATATACGTATTTTCTATGTAGCACCTTGTTTGTTACCTTGTCTTTTATGCGTTTCTGCTTTGTTGTATGCTGTTGCTACCAAAGCTGAGCAATAAAGAGACTAATGACCTGACTTGTTCTTTGCTTGACTATTCAAAGGTTCCAAAAGACCGAGTATTGAGGCGAGTGCAAGAATATGTTCAGCAGACCCGATGTTTCCAGCAGCTCCATCCTAACGTCCTAGCCAAGGTTCTCAAAAAGGAAATCCTCTATAGAAACAAAGATATTGTAGTAATAAACAAGCCTTATGGACTTCCTGTCCATGGTAAGTGTAGCATAATGCTGATTTTCTAGCAATGTTGATAAAAATGTATTAGACTGGGTAATAAATGTCATGTTGAGAAGTCAAATGATTTTGTATCTGTTACTGAGACTGTATAGGAATTCATTCCTTGGAATTAAGTCTTATTTTCTGTTCAAAATGTAGCTTGAGATTTCCTAGTTATATATGTGGCAGATGCTTTTACATTGTAGATTTTCTAAGCAAACACTGCGAGGTTTTTCTTTTCTTTTTGTATACTGCGTAGACTGGTATTAAAAGCAATAAAAATAACCTGAGCTTCATCTGTCTGAGTATCTACACTATATTGCCAAAAGTATTCGCTCACCTGCCTTTACTTGCATATGAACTTACTGTAAGTGACATCCGATTCCTAATCCATAAGGTTCAATATGACGTCGGTCCACCCTTTGCAGCTATAACAGCTTCAACTCTTCTAGGAAGCCTGTCCACAAGGTTCAGGAGTGTGTTGATGGGGATTTTTGACCATTTTTCCAGAAGCGCATTTGTGAGGTCACACACTGATGTTGGACGTGTTTAGGTGGCCTACCACTTCGTGGTTGAGTTATTGTCGTTCTCAACCACTTCCATGTTCTTATAATAGAGCTGACAGTTGACTGTGGAATATTTAGGAGCGAGGAAATTTCACGACTGGATTTGTTGCACAGGTGGCATCCTATCACAGTTCCGTGCTGGAATTCACTGAGCTCCTGAGAGCGACCCAATCTCACAAATGTTTGTCAAAGCAGTCTGCATGCCTAGGTACTTGATTTTATACACCTGTGGCCATGGAAGTGATTGGAACACCTGATTCTGATTATTTGGATGGGTGAGCGAGTACTTTTGGCAATATAGTGTATGTTTTCATGGTAACGTAGATATTGGAATGGCAGCAGAAAGAATACCCAACACTCAGATTACATCGATACTTGTTTCCCAGGTATCTTAACATTAAAAAAAAATTTTTTTCTGCAATTGGTCCAACTTGAGTTGGATATGTGCAAATTTGGAAATGCTGTAGCACCAATAAAATACATAGCTTTTGAAATTATGTGATTTGTGTTAAGTGTAAAATAGCTTGATTTAGTTTAGTGGAATAAATGAACTTAATTATTTGTAAGCCGGGGTTTATGCCTTTGCATTATAGGTGAACCTAGATTATGTCTGCTTCGCAGGTGGCCCTGGGGTGAAGAAATGCATTACAGATGTGCTGCCAATACTGGCCAAGATGTTAGATGGCATGAAAGCTGAATCTCTGCATTTATGTCACCGGCTGGACAAAGAAACTACTGGAGTGATGGTCTTAGCAAAAGATGAGATGATTGCACACCAGGTCAAAGAGATGTTCAAAACCCGTCAGGTGGAAAAGAAATACTGGTAGGAGAAACCTTACAAATGATGAGTAACTTGTTGTGATTTGATAATATTGACTTTCAGTAAGCTAAGAATTTACTAAGGACCACATTTCTGTAGTATGAATTATAGTATAAGGCCGTGGTGTTGAACCTATGGCACGCTTGCCCAAAGTGGCACACGGAGCCATGTCGCGTGGCACGCATGACGTCGCCCGTTCCTCTTCTGGCATGAGTGCAACGATGAGCTGGCCTTTGTACAGACGGCAGTGCCGGAAACTGGAAGAGCTGGTCTTCCATTTTCTGACGTGACCATGCGTGCCGGCCAGCTGATTGCCACATGTGCATGCACACCAGAAACCGGAAGACTAGCTTGCCAGTGAGCATGTGCGCACCTGAACCCAGATGTTCATTTTCCAGCACGCACATGCCCCCTGAGCGGCTCCTCTTCCGGGTTGTGGCCCAGATGAAGCACGCTCCATCACTGATATAAGGAGAACCCAGCAGCCCTTGGTCTTCATGCAAAGAGTGTTGATTGGAGAGAACTGAAATCCCTCCCTGTTGTTTTCATAGGGCAATTTGTATTGGAAAACCAGAGCCGGAAGAGGGGCTGGTGGACATTCCCATTATGGAGAAAGAAGTGGAGGGCCAGCAGTCGCATTTCAAAGTGAGTATACCTAGCAGCAGAGACTTGCCGGTTGTGGCCACAGCATTTAACGTGGAGACCTTTGTTTTAGTTCTTGCTTACCAGACAGCATTTAGGCAGATTTAGGATTAGCGCCCTCGATTCAGAGGATTCACCAGCATCTTCACCAACATGGATACCAGTTTTTGAAAGAATTGCAAAACAACTTGTAACCTCAGTATCACTACTGTACCATAATTGCACTAAGTTGTGGGGTGCTTTAGATGGCGCAGTGGGTACAGTGCAGTACTGCAGGCCACTTCAGCTGACTGCTAGTTCAGCAGTTCAGCGGTTCAAATCTCACCGGCTCAGGGTTGACTCAGCTTTCCATCCTTCCGAGGTGGGTAAAATGAGGACCCAGATTGTGGGGGCAATATGCTGACTCTGTAAACCGCTTAGAGAGGGCTGAAAGCCTAACTGCTAACTGCTATTTATTTGGGGAGAGGTTAGTGGCTTCAAATTAGTCTTGATTTTTAGCAACTGGCTTGATAAGTCCTTGCAATCTTCTGGATAACATTTTCAACATTGGTTTGCCATGGCCTTCATCCTAGGGCTGAGCGATGACTGATCCAAGATCCCTCATTTGGCTTCATGCCTAAAGTAGGAATAGAACTCTCAAGTTCCCTAGTTTTTAGCCTGATGCCTTCGCCACTACACCAAACTGGCTTTTCTGTTATACATATAATATTTATGTATAATTGGTGGGCCTACTTGAAATTGAGAGCAAGTGTTGGCCTCTAAAAGGCTCATTGTTCTTATGTTACCTGTTCCCCTCTAGCTGCCATACCTAAATGATAAAAAGTTTGGATGTTCTGGATTACCAGTGGAGCAATTCAACGGTTTTCTCCATTCTACGTAACCTATTAATCTTCTCAACTGTTTGTCCTATTGGCTTTTTGGATGTTATGAAGAATTGATTTTGAGTCATGTACATCTTTGGCTTAGATGACACTTGCGCCAAATTATCGTGTATCTTTAGAAGACAAAAAGTTGCACAAAGTGCGCCAGAACAGAGATGCTCACTTGGCAGTGACCCGGTATCGTGTGCTAAGCACCTGGTCCACTTGTTCTCTCCTTGAATTGGAACCAATCACAGGTAAGCAATTACAAGCCCCTTTCTTTAATGCTTCCCATTGCCTAACCTGTACTCTAACAATTGGTGTTAAGAAACATCACATCTATACCCATAAACCACCTAAAGCATCTGAGTATCTGACCTTTTTTAAATCTTGGTTTTTTTCCACTGAATCTAAATGAAATGCTTTCGGATTGAAGCCTTAATTATTTTTTTGATATATGCAATAACCAAAGATTTGCATCATTACATCAATCAATAAAATGGTAGATATTGCAAAAAGCATTAAAGAATTGAGAATAACAGTAAAATAAGAAAATATAAAGGCTATTTTACTAGTATAATATAACACTTAAGGTCCAAGCTAATAGGCAAAACTGCCTGGTGTATACTTGGCATGTCATTTAAGGGAAGACATTGTACTATTAAAAACTTGATTTTTTTCCTGTTTTTTTTCCTGCTAACATTTGTATATCAAGCTGTTTAAATCAAAGGAAGCTTAAATTTTCCCTCAAAATAAAATGCATATGAAAGTGATTTTATGTAATCTGACCAAAACCAACCAAATATATTTAATGGTTATGCCTCTTATTTTTCCCCCATATGTTGTTCATTATGCAGGAGTGAAGCATCAGCTCAGAGTCCACTTGGCTTATGGCTTAGGTTGCCCAATCCTTGGGGATCACAAGTATTCTCACTGGAGCAAGCTAGCACCACAGGTAAGAGGGGTATTAAGAAGAGCCTGGCAGGATATGGCCATGAACTAAAATCCAAGAAGATGGTAGGGTGAAATGGGCTTCAGGGTAGTTAAAGGTAAAGGTTCCCCTTGCACATATGTACTAGTCATTCCCTCCTCTAGGGAGCAGTGCTCATCTCCATTTCAAAGCTGAAGAGCTAGCGCTGTCCGAAGACGTCTCCGTGGTCATGTGGCCGGCATGACTAAACGCCACAGGGAACAATGTTACCTTCCCCCTCCAAAGGTGGCTCCTATTTTTTCTACTTGCATTTTTACATCCTTTCGAACTACTACATTGGCAGAAACTGGGGCAAGTAATGAGAACTCACACCATTACGCAGCGCTAGGGATTTGAACTGCCAATCTTTCTGATCGACAAGCTTAGCCACTAAGCCACCACTTCCCTTTCAGGGTAATTAGGATTGTCAAATAATATTTTGTTGGACTCAACATAAATCAGAAATGCAAATGGCTTATTGTTTCTTTTCTTTTTTATGCACATATAGAAACTCTCTCTAGGTACACTGAAGAAACTGGGTTTGGAACAAGTCAAAGTCCGTTACCTTCCTCTCCACTTACATGCCTGCGAGCTCACCCTGCCTCCGATAAATAGCAATGAGGAGCAGAAAATCCACTTATTTTGCAAGCCACCCATCTTCTTCAAGCTCTCCTTAAAACGGCTAAAGCTAGAATTTCCAAAATCAGAACAAAAAGAAACTTAGACTGATTAGCTATGCTAGTTTGTTAATGGGACTCCTTTTCCTGACTTTATAAAGCCGTGGGAGGATCCGGTGAAAGGGGAAACACCTGGAACCAGATATTCTCAACTGTGGAATCACAACATATGCTCCTCTGGAAGCTTGCGGCCTTTCAGGGGAAATCTTCCTGCTTGGCAGCTGAAAACAGAATCGAGGAATGATCACAGATCTCCCAGGGCTTGTATGCTGGTTTCCGATGAAGTTGGGAGATTTGGAAGGATTCATACAGTTTATATGAGCTGCCATACCTGGAATAAGTTACTTGGGCTCATTTTTTCCAGCATTTGAGAGTCAATTTATACCTGACGCTCAGCCAAACAGTTAGATGGTGTATTTCAATAAAAGATGTGGCCTGTGCTGAATAAATGTGATGTAACTGGAACAGAGATATTGGGGAGAGGAGATTCAGGGGCTCCTTATGATTGGGGTATGCAATAATTGATGGAGCTATGAAATGGGGAGTTCTTGGTTCATATCTCGCTTCTGCCATGAGCTTACAGAACAGCTGTAGGAAAGTCAACCTCAACTTTCTCTTGCAACTGAGAATATGAAGCTGCTTTATCCCAAGTCTGACTACCGATCTGTCTCACCCAGTGTTACCAATTCTGAATGGCAGCTGGAGAGGACAGAGGTTAAGTATCGGCAATAGCACTTAGACTTACATATCTCTTCACAGCCCTCTTAAGCGGTTTACAGAATCAGCATATTTTCCCCTAACAATCTGGGTCCTCATTTTACTGACCTCAGAAGGATGAGTCAACCTTGAGCCTGTGAGATTCAAATTGCAGTCAGCTGGCAGTCAGCAGAAGTAGCCTGCAGTACTGCATTCTAACCACTGTGCCACCACAGCTCTTATTATAAAGGCATTGTAAAGATTACAGATAACCTACGCAAAATGTCTTACATATTCTCAGACATGGGTGGTTTTAATGCATCACTGAAAGATTCCTGTTGCTTTCTTTTGTCCTTTCAGTTGCCAGTTGCACTAGGCCAATCTTATTTTACTTGCACTGTAGTTTTCTGGTTATCGCATTCCTTAAACTTAATAACCCAAAATTGAGAGTGTTTTTTCTATAGGTAACACCACACAAACCCATTACCCAATTACAACTGGGACATTTAAATTGGCTTAACATGTTTTACCTACATTGGGTAGAAAGGTCTTTTTGATAAGTGGTTTTTGATCATGAAGGAAAATGTTTGGGAAACGCAGCCCTAAACTGAGGGAACACAACTTCTATTAGCATTTGGGCCCTGCTAGACTGTGTGCCTTGTTAAAGAATAGGACCTATTCTGGGAAGACATTTTAAGAGGCAAACAGATTTGCTACTCATTGGCAAGTCTTTATAAACATTTTTTTGTCTGTTGAATGCCTTGAAATTCACCCCTTCAAAAAAAGTCATTTAAAAATATGATTCTTTGGTATTGTGTGAGGGCCAATGACCCACAATCCCCATGTTTCCTGCTAAGAGTTTTAAACAAAACATCAGTTGATGTTTTGCATGTGATATGCACATATATTGAAAATTGGAAATACCGTAACTCAGTAAAAATCTAGAGACTTCACAGACTTGTTTCTGGTATCTTTGATTCCCGCATTTTCCTGCTGTATATCTTTGGGGCATAATGTATTATGTATACACTGTCTTTGGGCTTAGCATTATAAAAACTGCAACTGGAGTCCACTTCCCTTTTATTTGCTTTTGAGTACTCATTTTTTTTCTAATTAGAGTAAAATACTATTGTGGCGGCATTTAGGGCTACAAATCTAGGGAAAGAAGGTAACTTTCAAATCTCATTATTTAACCTCATGGCTGATAGCTAATAGAACTGTAAATGATATTTTATTACAGTATTTCTGGAATGTGGGATAATTCCATAATATTGGGGAATACCAAATTTCAAAACTATTTGCTAATCTCTGAATGAATTTTTGTAGGTTGTCAGTGTCTTAAAAGTGGTCAAGAAGCATCTTTTTCTACAGGCGCCCATTTTCTATTCTAAAGGATGGCCTTGCGTATATCCAGTAGGAATAATATTTTGATCATCTATAAAGTGATCTCACATTATTAAAATAATTTAGAATAGTTCTTACAAAATTTAGAATAACATACTGGCCTTGACTATTTACTACAAAAATAAGTTGACACCCTACTAAAGAAACTTTATTAAAGGATTAGCACTATATAAAAGTCAAAAGTATTTCAGGGGAAAAACAGGACACTGATTTGTGTGTAAAGAAAATTGGAGGTCTTGGTAGCCCTAGAAAGCCACATATATGTGAATTCAGCCACTGTAGTTTACAGGAGTGTTGTGTTAGTCTATGATCAAAGCATAAACTTTCTCACTTCGTCAGATGCATGAAATGGCTAAACTGACATAGGATTTTAACTGGGATAATATGGAGGGGGAAGATAGTGTATGTGTCAGATTATCAATTGTAGTGTGCTAAAAATGTGCAGTATCCCACGAAAAGTTTCTGAGGTTGCCCGAAATCTTCCCATGTTAAGCTTTGGAGATTTAACATGTTATTTTGTTTCTTATTTTAGCAAGGAAAATCACACAGCTGGGAATTGGTTTTGCCACCAATTCAAGCAATATGCTTTAGGAGGAGCAACAATTTGTCCGATGGCCACATGCAAGTTACAGATTATCTAAGTTGCAAATCCTTATGACGATGCTTTAGAACTGGGCTGTATCTAATTTGATGGGGAGGTTGAGAGAAGGCGGGGAAATGCAACAAAATTCTTGAAATTTCAGAATCATCTGGTTTTATAGCAAACAGAAGAAAGCACTGCAGATTCACATTACTAAACCACAAAAAATAAAATTCTTAGGTGTTCTGGGTGGGTTTCTCTCTCCCACCTTCGTCTTTGAAAATATGAACTGTTGGCCAGTCACTTGATATCCACCCCTGGAAACTGCTGCATCTGAAAACCGAATACCGTGGCCTACCTCTTTACCAGCGGTGGCTAGAAATAACATCTGGCTTATGAAAGACGGAGATAAAACCACACGGCCCAGCCTTGCCATCTCAAGCCTGTGGTTGGCCAGGAACAGTGGAGCCCTTACCAATCACAGCATCCCACCCACCCACCCTCCAGTCAAGGGCTCTATTTCTGGCCTGAGGGTAGTTGTAGAGAACAGGTTGCCCTGTAATTATCATTCTGTTTAGCAAACAGCCAAGCTGGTCATTTACAACTGCCTGATGCTTAATTCCCCGTGGAGAAAACCTAAGGCATCCATCGGCGAGCCACCTCCCGGCTTCAGATGTAGCTGAGCCCTTGGAGAAGCTCTCTCTTCTGTGCACGCTTGGCCCCACTTTAGAACCGAACCATGTCGATTGCACACACGGCTGGCAATTACATGCTCTCTGATGCGCTGCTTCCAGACCCAAACAGGTCCAGGGCAAAAGGGCTTCACTTGGAGCTGCCATGCGATCGCATCATGAAGTTTGTTACGGTGGGGCTGCCGCTCTTCCTGGTCTCTCTCATGTTTGCCCAGGAATTTTCCACAGGTAGGTCAATTTATTATTCTTTGAAGTGGGGTGGGGGGGTGACCGTGTTGTTTCTCGGGGCCTTCCGAGAGGCTGAGGGGAGATGCCAGCAGAGGGGGCAAGGACAAAAGTTTCATTATTATTATTTTTAAAAATGAGTTTACTGCAACCCCTTTATGCTAACTTGAAACAGACTTTGACACTGAATTTAGAATATGCAAAAACGATCCAGGCGTTTCGTATCTGAAGCCTTGAATTGGACTCTCTGTATTCACTCTCTGGACTTCAACAAATAGAGGATTGAACTGTATGAAGCGCGTTCAAACCACACCTTACAATTTTAATGTATAAAATGCGAAATCTCCTCTGAAGTTAAAATTGTGACATTATTGCATTTTACTTCTAGCAGACAGGGATGAAGAAAACATGTCAATCATCAGCCTGAGTGATGCTTCTATATTGGGAAAATTAGACGTTTCAGAAACACTGTTAAAAATTATTCCGCTGCAGTAGATAGTAGCCGACGGCAGCTCTTGTCCAATGGGGCTCTCCAACCAACATAGGGGAAGTTCTGAGATGACAGTTCCAACAGATTTAGAGAATATCAAGTCGGAGAAATCCAGGTTCAAATTTTTACCCAGTCGTGAAGTTCATTGGGTGGCCTTCACTGCTATCTTTCAATGAGACATTTGTGATGCAAGGGCTGAATCCATATATGTTATCTTGGAAAAAAGACACTGGAATACATCCAGATGTTTCTTTCTCAAAATAACTCCCATTTAGTTTGGTAGATGCAATTCTAGGTATTTTTCCATGGAAACAAGTCCCATTAAACACCGCAAAAAAAGATAATTCAGAATAACCAGCCTGACACTGACTAAGGGAGGACACAAAGGTACCCATTCCAGAAGCAACAGTGTCTCGTTTGATAGCATGTACCCAAAACAGGATGATCTGTGTGTGGCTTTGAACAAATCTGACATTGGCTGGATGAGGTTTCATGGTGGCAATTCACAGCCTGCCTCAGGAATTTATTTCTGGAAAAAAATGTGTGAGGTTTAGTCGATCCAGATGGAATAAACAAAACTTGCTTCTCTCTTTGGCTTGCCTCAAAGATTGTAAAATATTTTTTAGGGATTGCTTTTCTTTTTTCTTTTAGCGCACCCAGCCTACAGAGATGATGAACAGAAAGAGATTACAACAACCGCCACAGCAGGGACAGCATAAAGGGGCCCAATTTCTTAATTAGTTTAAAAAAAATGGGGAGCCCTTTGATGCCAAATGTTAGGCATGGACCGTCCTTGCTGGAGGCAGTTCAAAACATAGGAGAACAGCTCTCCGTTTTTACTACGGTAGAAGAAGCTGATGGATATTGCTGCGTTAGCAAGAAGGATGGAGCTGAATGTGTTTCTCTTTCTATGACAGGATCCCAAATCAGTTGCTACCCTCCTAACAACTTCACAGCAGAGCAGTCTCATTTTGTTGATGCCGTATGTTGGGATTCCTGGCTTCACTATAATTCTGAACCTGCAGGAGATGCTGCATCCAATTCCCTCTGGATCTTCAAGGTATTGGGGTGAAGAACGCCATCCTTTATCTCTTGGGTGCACACTATGTGGATCTCAGGGCATGATTTGTAGTCATCTACCCCAATGTATCTCAACATTAGCCACTTTAAGAGGGGTGGACTTCAATTCCCAGAATTCTGGGAGTTGAAGTCCACCCCTCTTAAAGTGACCAAGGTTGAGAAACACTGTTTTACCCTTCCACTGACCACAGTACCCTCTTCTCATTCTGTTTTTCTAGGTCTTCCCATATTCTTTGCTCGTCATCGCAGTTGCCATGTACCTGCCTTATCTGCTGTGGAAGTACGCAGCTGCCCCCTCACTCCACTGCGACTTGTTCTTCATCATTGATGAACTAGATAAATCCTACAACCGTTCCATCCGCTTGGTGCAATACATGGTGAAGCTCCAGCAATCGGAAGAGGATCCAGAGGATTTCTGGGAGGAGCTTGACCTGTAAGTGACAGGCGTGTGTGTGTGTGATCTGCATGTCTAAATTTCCATTCCCGTTCCCAGAATTTTCACTTGCAAAACCACAGGTTTAACAAGAAAGCATTACAATGTAAATTTTCCCCTGCATTCGTATGTATAGCAGTGGCTATTTAAAGTGGCCCAGTGGCTAAGACACTGAGCTTGTCGATCAGAAAGGTTGGCAGTTCGGTGATTCGAATCCCTAGCGCCACATAACGGCGTGAGCTCCCGTTACTTGTCCCAGCTTCTGCCAACCTAGCAGTTCCAAAGCATGTTAAAAAATGCAAGTAGAAAAATAGGGACCACCTTTGGTGGGAAGGTAACAGCGTTCTGTGCGCCTTCAGCATTTAGTCGTGCCGTCCATGACCATGGAGTCGGTCTTCAGACAGCGCTAGCTCTTTGGCTTTGAAACAACTAGCACATATGTATGAGGCAGGGGTGGGTTTCAACCGGTTCGCGGCGGTCCCTGCGAACCGGTTGGTCAGCGAACCCGGAAGTAACTTACTTCTGGGAACGGCGAAGGGCGCACCCGCCCGCCTGCGCTCCTTACCCGGTTTTGACAAGTTCTGTGCTTCCATGCATGCGCAGGACGCATACAGCGCCTGCGCGATCCTCCAGGAGCAGCTGGAGCATCACACAGATGCTAGTATGCATGCGTGCGCCGCGCATGCACGAGGACGCCGCCAGCCCCATTCCAACCGAACCGGTTGGAACAGGGCGAGAAACCCACCCCTGGTATGAGGGGAACTTTTACTATTCTTGGGGTTATTCCTCCTTAATCTCCAGGACTGTCCTCTTCTGGGTTGGTTATTTTTAAATCCTACACATGGAAAAGTAGCACATCACTAGAAGAGTTCTAGTTTATTCTTATATTTTGTTGTTTCCCCCCATCCCCAAGGGCTCGCAGTGAGAGATACTTTGAGTTCCCTCTTCTGGAGAGGTACCTGACTTGCAAGCAACGTTCCCATTACTTCATCATCATTTACGTATTGAGGAATCTCTTCCTCCTCTTTCTTCTGGCTCTCAGCTGCCTCTACTTGGGATACTGTCATTTGCAGGTCTTCTTTCACGATAAATTCAGATGTTCAATCAAGGCAGGGCTTCTAGAAGAATCTGATGTTCCAGACTGGATTCCTTGCAAGCTGGTTTTCTTCTCCGTTTTCCAAATTACCAGCATCTGCCTTGGGTCTGTATACATCCTTCTGGGCCCAGTTGTCCTCTACCATCTGCTCCAGCTGTGTCAGTGGGACAAGCGGCTTCTGTCCATTTATGAAATGCTGCCGGCGTTTGATCTCCTCAGCAAGAAAATGCTGACTTGCCCATTTAATGATCTCAACATCATCTTGCTCTTCCTGCGGGCCAACATCTCGGAGGTCAAATCTTTCAGTAGGCTGAGTGTACTGAGTACTCTCAAGGATATTTCACCCAACAAAGAAAACATAGACACAGTTGTAGATTTTATGACACTCTTTGCTGGCCTGCAGCTAACAAAGCCAAAGCCTAATTCCAATGCCAACGAGAATTTGCTCCATCTTGAGAATGAAGCTGGTAAGTAACACTCACTGAAAGCTGTGCTGAAATCTGCTTGTTTCTTGGGCTGTTTGTTTTTTTTACTGCGCAAAATATATTTCTTGATACTCTAGTTCCGTGATGCTGAGGCTGGTGGAGCATGGGGGGTGCAGCACCCCCCCCCCAGCCTCTTTTTTGGTCCAGCAGGCTGCAGGGAGGCCTCCTAAGCCAGTGGTAGGTTTCAAAAATTGTTTGAACCTACTCTGTGGGTGTGGCCTCCTTTGTGGGAGTGGCTTGCCGCCCATGTGACCGGATGGGAGTGGCTTGCCGCCCATGTGACCGGATATGAAGATGTTGCCGACACTTATCAGAACCATCTTAAATTACCTCACACACAGCAATGGCATGCATAAGAATATGATGTAAACTTGTTTTTTAAAAGGCATCTTTGGTTTGCGTTAAAACAACTTCAACACACGCAATGTTCTGATTGCACCACAAACGCAGTAGTCATCCTTACCTTTCACAGAGGCACTGAGTTTTGTAAATATGAGCATGATAGTGTAGAATAATCATATCCAAGGACCAATGGTGGGTTTCAAAACTTTTTGGAACCTCTTCTGTAGGTGTGGCCTGCTTTCCGGGTCCACCGGTGGAACCTCTTCTAACCGGTTCGGTAGATTTGACGAACCGGTTCTACCGAATAGGTGCGAACTGGTAGGAACCTACCTCTGTCCTAGGCCCAAAATGGGATACCGGGGTGGGGTGGGATGGGTATCACATGCAATTCAGTGGTGGGATTCAGCCAGCTCACACCTATTCGGGAGAACCGGTTCTTAACTTTCTTAGAGGTTCAGAGAATCAGTTGTTGGAAGAAATCTTCTTTTGTTTTTTTTCTGCTTTACAGGGGCTAATCCTGTAAGGAAGGCAGGAAGGAAACATTCTGGTGTTGTTTCTAGCTTAATTTTTATTGCCCTGCTTACAAAAACTGCCTCTCTGGTTAACCCTTATTACATTGTAACAGCTAAGGCAAAGTGCCCATCGACCTGAGTAATGTTGAGTTGGCCATGCCCACATGGTCACATGACCACTAAGCCCTGCCTACCCACCTGGTCATTAGGACAGAGAACTGGTTGTTAAAGTATTTGAATCCCACCACTGGTGCAATTGCACAGGGGGAGTGCAGAGAAGTCATGTGCGCTTGCACAGGGGCGGGGTATCGCATGCGCATTGCATCACGGGGCAGGGGCACCCTTTTGGCACACAACCACAAAAGGGTTAGCCATCCCTGCTCTAGTTCATGGTCAAGGTGTATTCTTTTGACGAGATATCTGTACCTTCTCTTTCGTTCCGAGGGAGCAAAAGGCAACCATGTAAACTGTGGATCCAATACTCTGCAGCCTCTTTGGCTGCTCCATTCCAGAGCTGCAAAAATCTCTACTGGGTGTTTGTGCTGGGTGTTTTGTTTATAATAGAACCAAATATAACCCAAACGACTGCAGCCTCAGGTTGTACACCTTTTTGTGGTGGTTGCTAAGCAAATCACTGCCATCTTTAAGCAAATCCACTGCTTGCTATGGGGAGCTTTTGCCAAAAGCCAGAAGTAAACTCTGGTTTTCAGTAAAAATGTCATAAATTGCAGCCAGTTGCCAAATGTCCAAAATGCGGTCATGAGACTGCACGGGGCGGGACCTGTTGGAACTTAAGAGCCGAGGTGGTGCAGTGGTTAGAGTGCAGTACTGCAGCCACTTCAGCTGACTGTTAGCTGCAGTTCGGCGGTTCAAATCTCACTGGCTCAGGGTTGACTCAGCCTTCCATCCTTCCGAGGTGGGTAAAATGAGGACCCAGACTGTGGGGGCAATATGCTGACTCTGTAAACCGCTTAGAGAGGGCTGAAAGCCCTATGAAGCGGTATATAAGTCTAACTGCTATTGCTATTGCTAACTTGGGTCATAAAGATCTTTTTTGGGGGGGGATCCATCATAACTATGAACACTCACTAAGTAGTTTGGTCTTAAGTCAAGGATATTGGCTATCTGCTACTAGAGATCACTTTCCTTGAGATAGGAAGCCCATATAAGTTTGGTTAATAAATAAATATGTTCCACTTTAAACTCCTGGTGGAAAACAATTGAAATATTTGAATTACAATATCCAATTCCAATCTAGGAACTACAGCATCATCTTAATACAATCCTTTCTTTCTTTTATATCAGAAACGAAATCTGCTTTGGAAGCCAAGAAAAACTGACTCAGGAATGGATTCGCTAAGAGCAGCAAATAGCAGAAAAATCGGAACCGGTGAAGACCATTGAGCATAAAAAAGGGCAACCAGTACCTCCCTTTGTGTGAATTTGGGGTCATCTTTATTCATTCTATTTTGGGGGGCAACCATTTGTCCATTAATACTGTTTGTTTTCTCCATGGATTTTCACATTTATAATACATATAAATGTACAGATTTCCTACTTGAACCCTAAATTCTGCATATTTTTTTTACTGTCTGACTTTCTTATGAAGCTAGATTTATATTTCCTCTATGACAACTCCAACACTTCTGGCCCTTCAGAACTCTGCTACTCTCCTTAAAGCTTATAAGATCCTCGTTTTAAAAGTGGACTTCTGTTATCTCAAGTTTTCTACTCTGAAATCATGCAGAAGTATATAAAAAAAAATAAACCTCATGCAATTTTAAAATAGTGTGGGGCGCACAATCCATGGAGAGAGAACAGTTTGAAATGCATCTTAATTCCTCTACACAAGAAGGTGAAGCTTATAAGCTGGTTGAAATTGATAAGCTGAAACATCTTTCCAATGTTATACAACTTTGGATAATCGATTTAAAATTACATTCTTCAAACTTGACACTGTCATCATAAAGACCAGTGATTAGATTGATAGGGTGTATTTACCCATTGTTTATTTACATAAAATTAAAATCGGCTAGATAAGTCATGCCCCCTTTTAAAAGAAACTGTTAAAAACCTGCTGAGCCAAAGCCAAGAATGGTGGTTTAAGTACAATGTATGGAAGAGGCTTATGCTTCTTGTACTCACTAGTTGACTTATGAGAGCTGAGCAGCAACTTCAACCAGAAGCAAAGTATTCAGAGAAAATTCTGTGGTTCTAAATAATTTATGGTTTTAAATATTAGGAGCTGTGGGTTTTGGGGAATTTGTACTTACTTGGTGCCTGCGTGTCAGACTTGAATCTTAGAGACTGCAGAGACTTCTTCCTGAAAATGTTTTCTTTGCTTCATTTTTGGAAGTGATTTTCTCTGGCCTTCTTCCCGGGGCTCACAGTGCCCCCAGCTGCCTTAGTTCCTAGTTCCTAGTTCCTAATGTGTTCAAATCTCACGGGCTCAGGGTTGACTCAGCCTTCCATCCTTCCGAGGTGGGTAAAATGAGGACCCGGATTGTTGTTGGGGGCAATATGCTGACTCTGTAAACTGCTTAGAGAGGGCTGAAAGCCCTATGAAGCGGTATATAAGTCTAACTGCTATAACACTGAGCACCAAGCTGCCTTTCTTAAAGTTTAAGACCAGCCTTTTAAACTGTTCCCGGGAAGAAGGGAAGACAGAAATCCAATACAATTAGGCTAATGCCCATCTCTTTAGCATTCAGTAGCCGCATGGGTGCTGTGTTTTAGATGGATAGCTCTGCTTTGATAAGCAGCCACATATGCAGATTGCTGCACAGTGATTGTGAATTATAGCAGGCATAAATAACACTAACAAGGAAGATGAATGATCCAGCAAATCCATTAACAGAATCTCACAGGGTAATTGAATCGAACAGCCTTCAGTGCTCAGTGGAAAAGCAGAATATAAACCAACATGACAACATGGAGATAAAGGTGTAATCTTCTGTAGGTTATATTGATTACATTCCCAGGTAAGATAACAAAGCATAAAGGCACTGCAATGATCGAAGCAAAAGAAATGTATATATCAACTGTCAAAATTCACCAACGCTTAGTTTTCTCTTTTTTTCATATAGAGAAAGAGATCTTGGATTTATAAGCATATAAAAGAAAAAAAAACACAGAAGTATATTATTTATAGCAGGGATTGGCATAGAATAGAATAGAATTTTATTATTTGTATGCTGCCCTTCTCCGGGAGGACTCAGGGCGGCGAACAATTCAAGGGGGAAAAAAAGGGGAACATAAAAAACAAAATACAAATAATAAAAGTAAACAACAGTCGCACAACCATACATGTCGAGAGGGGAGGGAATTCATCACCCCCAGGCCTGCTAGCAAAGCCAGGTTTTGTCGGCTTTTCGGAAGGCCTGGAGAGAGGTAAGGGTCCGAATCCCTGCGGGGAGTTCATTCCAGAGGGCCGGAGCTGCCACAGAGAAGGCCCTCCCCCCGGGTAATAGCCAGGTGGCATTGGCTGGTAGATGGCACCCGGAGGAGGCCAACCCTGTGAGATCTAATGGGTCTGTGGGAGGTAATTGGCAGCAGGCGGTCTCTCAAGTACCCAGATCATAACTAGAGCATAACTAGAGGGCAAGAATTGCAGTGGGGGGAATTCAGGATCAGGATATTTAACCAGAATTTTTTTTCTCTTAAAAGTTTTTTTTTTCCAAATAGCTCTCCTTGGAAACATCCTGAAGCTATCTGCATTTGTCTAGGGCTTGTGAGAAAAAGGATGATGGAGCAAACTGATCCAAAATGTTTCTTATTTCTTAGAGCCCACACATTATTAGAGGGGAGACTTAAACTTAAATCTATGGTCTCAAATTCCTTTATACTATTCCCGCCAGGGTGAATTATTAAATAATCAAACTTCCAGGCAAGAGGGGATTATTTTAATAGAGACCACTTAAATCAGAAAGACAATTTGTAATTTTTAATCATGGATGGAAATCATACTTCCACTTTGCTATTTCAGATGATTGCCTCAAAAACAACAAAAACACACTGACTGGCACAACAATACAAGTATAACTCATTCATTTTTACATCCTACAGTATCATTATCCAAAAAATTTACCTATGCAAACAAACAGTAATCCAAACACCCATAGATTTATAGAACTATGAAAGGGGAGCAATTGTAAACCAAGTAGTTTTGTCTGGCTCTTTCTGTGCATTTGTAAAGATTTTATAAAATGTAAGCCCTGCTCCAGTTTACTCTTAAAGTACATAACAGGTAGTCCTCAACGTACAACCACAATTGAGTCTTAAAGTTAAAGTGAGACAGCTGTTAAATGAATTTTGCCCCACTTTACCACCTTTCTTTGCCACAGTTAAGTGAATCACTGCGATTGTGAAGTAACACCTTTGTTAAATGAATCTGACTTACTCACTCTGTGATCCACTCTTGCAACCATCTGACTTTGCTTGTCAGATGGTCGCAAGAGTGGCTCACATGACCCTGGGACACTGCAAACGTCATAAATGTGAATCAACTGCAAAGCGTCTGCATTTTGATCATGTAACCATGGGAAGCTGCAACGGTTGTTAAGTGTGAAACATGCCTTAAGTCCCTTTTTTCAGTACCATTGTTAACGCTGAACGGTTACTAAACAAACTGTTGTAAGTTGAGGACTACCTATACAGTATTTGGAGTTTACTGTCAGATACACACAGATTACTAGAAGGTTTGGGACAAGTGACTAGAATCTTCCATATAATGTGATTCTAACTGCTTGGCGAATATCCATGCTCTTTTGGATACAAAATCATCACTCTTTGCATATTAATTTACACATACGTCTGCTGAATAACTGCATACTATTGAATGAATGAATGCAAATGATGAATAATTTTTTTCCCTTGGAAGCTGTTCTGCATAGAAATTTGAGGATTAATTTGAGATGCCTACCAAAGGGTTACGGACTCATTTTCAGAATGATTTATGTAGACAAATATGTATCTTGCTGTTGTCTGCAGATTTCATTTTAAAGTAGGTTTTTTTTTAATTTAGGATAAAACTTTCCATTAAATTAAGCATGACTTGATTTAAAAAAAGAATGGATATTACATGCAAAACACTCCATATCCTTTCATTTGCAGTTAAATTGCCATATTTGCCCTGGCTGTCTCAAACAGCCATGTAATTATAGGGAATGTTAACACTGTGCTTTTTCATTCCAACTCTTAAATTTGTTAAACAAAGAAAAGAGCCATACAGGGGCTCAAAAATAGAGACACAGCATTGCAAAACATTTTAAATGAACGTTCCACCCAGGGATGTTTTCAGATTCACAACTGAAATTCTCACAGACATCCCTCCTACTTGCTCCCTAATTTAGGAAACAAACCATCTAAATCATGGATTTCACTAACCCCCTCCTACAGCTAATCTGAAGTATACCTCCATCTACATTCAGCCCACCCTTGTCATAGGTCAATCTGACTCTCCCACATGAAGGACAAGATCAATCCAGGAGCAACAGCTGTTCCACGGTAAGGATGGATGGAGAAGTCACCTGACCCATATTTAATTATGAACTTAAAGTTTGCATTGTCAGATCGAGACAAGCTGAAACTTACTTCTCCTCTGAAGTATCAACTTCTCTGAATTTTGCAGAGCTCCTAGATTTATTAAAAGGGCAAAGTGTACCCAAATGCCAGTATTAGCGAAAACACCAGTTCTTAGGAAAAAATAATGATTGTACAGAAATACACACTTTAGCTCAAATTGCAAAATGATTGCACGCATTTAAAAATAAAATACCAATTTTGATTCCAGATTTAAAAAATACCTAATATGGAAATAGGACATTTGAAATTGTTAAATCAACGAAATGAAGAATCCACAACATACTGAAGCTGACAGATTCACCCATCTATATGCCAGAAGTTAATTTTTGAAGAGCAAAGTCAAATAATCTCTACCATCTGGAATCCTCTAGCTGAAATAAATCTTAGCACATGAAATATCTATCTTCTCTTAACCTCAAGTCTGTATTATTTAACACAGGTTAATCCATTATTGTTTCCTATACATTATTAGGAAACCTCAGGCATTTGTCTGTCTGTCTGTCTGTCTGTCTAATTCTGGGAGTTGAAGTCCACAAGACTTAAAAATTGCCAAGTTTGGAGACCTCTGGTCTAAACACTATACCCAACTTCACTCTGATCCAGGGAACAACTCTATAAATCAATTGTTTCCCATTTTCTACTTTGGTTTAACATAACCAGATCAATCGATTTGGCAGGTTGCTCATCTAAGACAAACATACAACATACATACATACACAAGTGAGATGATCAAGTTGACCCAAACCCAACATAGTGGAAGCCTCCCTGGATTTTGTCTGAAGCCACAGATTTTGCTTGAAAAAAGAAATATACTCCTATGTTCTTATTTTTTGTAAAGCAATATTGCGTTTTTAATGTAACCTTTTTATATTTGAAAGTGGAGGGTTTTTTTACTGCAAGACTTATTTGCTGCAAGTGATAGTAGACATAAGGTAAATCTGGAACACAGTGAATCCCAAGACACTTATTTTAATCTGGAGGTCAATAGTAGTTCAGGGCAGACAAGATACAGAGTCTTAAGATATCGCTTTAATGCATCTGCCAACATCCCTCACCTTGCCAAGGACATCCAGCAACATCTGGAATGCCATAGCTCTGTCATTCCTTTTAGCACAAAGCTGTGGCTTGTATTAGGCTTACTCCTGTTATAAGTTGCCTAGGAGAGTGGGAGGGGGAGAATGTTGAGTATTTGTTCCCTGTTTTCCCGATAACACTCCTCTGCAGATCAGCTGCAGACAAGAGAAGAGCAAATGGCTGGACCAGCATGGCATCTTACAAATGGCCCATCCAACTCGTCTCTGTACTTGGGAGCTTGGCCTGCTAAATTCAGAAGGGCTTATGTTTAAACATGCACTGGAATGTCAATGTTCCCAGAGGAATCTTTTATTGATCACCCATCATGCCTTGCCGTTCAGAATCCTGGCTCTCTTGGTTGTGTGCAGGTAACCAGGGGTTCTTTTAGAAGGGGTTTGATTTCTAGTGAAGTACTTACAAAGTAATCCCGGTTATTACGGCACCGCAGGCGGGTAGCAAGAGTAAGAACCGCCGACATCTGATCCACCTTCCCTACTATGACCTTTCTGGCAAGTAAGTAACTGGGTTGCTCGTTTTTAAAATTCTTCTCTGCGGTCATCGACCTGAGAGCTTTACTGCTTTAAGAAATATAAGCTGTGGCTGTGTGCCCCACATTTCCTTTTGTCTGCAAAATAAGCTGCTGATTCCTCTTTCCACTCTCAGCTCACTCACAGCAAAATCCATGCAGGGTTATTGAGGGAAAATGTAATGAAGGGAGGGGCAGGCAAATCCTGTGGATTGTAAATGGGGCACTGTTTGTATTCACAGGGCCATTCGGACCAGGCGTAGCGCAAGCCTTTTATGCCATCCGGACAGGTTGGGTTCTGCAGGATTACCGAGGAGTAAGAGGATGACACAATGGATGCGGGTTCCCACTTGCCCGGTCTCTGATTAGAGCAAGACACCTGCAAAAAGGCAAGAGAGAGCAATTGCTTCAAACTGCAGATTCTGCATCTTTAAAAAGCAACAACTGCTGAGGGCTTGGCATTGGTTTGTGAGCAGAAGTTTTAGTCCTTATTGCTGTCTCTACCCATGTCATTCCCCCCAGTCTAAATCTCATCCTTTTAATCTTGAAGTTTCTATTAATCTCACTGGGGAAACGTTACAGCAATGACTTTCTATGTTAAAGGATTAGAGCAGTGGTTCTCAAACTGTGGGTCGGGACCAGCGGTGGGATTCAGCCAGTCCGCACCTATTCGGGAGAACCGGTTGGTAACTTTCTAAGCAGTTCAGAGAACCGGTTGTTGGAATAAATCTTTTGTTTTTTCCCACTTTACAGGGCTGTTAAGGAAGGCAGGAAGGAAACATTCTGGTGTTGTTTCTAGCCTAATCTTTATTGCCCTGCTTACAGAAATTGCCTCTCCAGTTAACCCTTATTACCATTGTAACAACTAAGGCAGTGTTTCTCAACCTTGGTGACTTTACGTCCTGTGGACTTCAACTTCCAGAATTCCCCAGCCAGCTGTGCTGGCTGGGGGATTCTGGGAATTGAAGTCCACAGGACTTAAAGTCGCCAAGGTTGAGAAACACTGAACTAAGGCGAAGTGCCCATCGACCTGAGTGACATTGACTTGGCCACGCCCACACGATCACATGATCACCGAGCCCCGCCTACCCAGCTGGTTGTTAGGGCAGAGAACCGGTTGGTAAATTATTTGAATCCCACCACTGGTTGGGACCTTTTTGGGGGTCGAACGAATGACCCTTTCATAGGGGTCGCCTAAGAACATTGGAAAACACATATTTTTGAAAAAATATGGAAAACATAAAATAATTTTATGATTGGGTGTCACCACAACATGAGGAACTGTATTAAAGGGTCACGGCATTAGGAAGGTTGAGAACCACTGGATTAGAGGAACTTGTGCAAGAAAATATATTATTATAATTCATTAAAGCTTGCCATTGCTGAATGCCTCTTAACAGGATGGCAAGTATATGATGGTTTAGTATGTTGCTTCCTACACAGCACAGGATAGCAGGCAACACTTTCAGAATTTGGGCTGAAATTCCTTCTTTCTGATGCTGTTTCTCCCTTCCTCTTGCCCAATGTTTTTTAACCTCAGCAACTTTAAGATGTGCTGGCTGGGGTATTCTGGGAGTTGAAGTCCATGCATCTTAAAGTTGCTGAGGTTAAGAAACACTGCTCTAGCCCCATCTTTTCTTTCTCTAACTTTTAACAAGGCCATGTATGCTGCACACATACATATAGGCTTAGCAGCTACGTATAAATAAATGGCAAGCAGGCTATAATTCGAGGCATAGAGAATCCTCCTGCATTCGGATAGCTAACTAGATGCATTGGACCAGAGGTGGGTTCCTACCAGTTCGCACCTATTCGGTAGAACCGGTTCATCAAATCTACCGAACCGGTTAGAAGAGTTTCCACCAGTGGGCCCGGAAAGCAGGCCACACCTACAGAAAAGGTTCCAAAATTTTTTGAAACCCACCACTTGTCCTTGGATATAATTATTCTACAATATCATGCTCATATTTATAAAACTCAGTGCCTCTGTGAAAGGTAAGGATGACTACTGCGTTTGTGGTGCAACCAGAACATTGCGTGTGTTGAAGTTGTTTTAACGCAAACCAAAGATGCCTTTTAAAAAACAAGTTTACATCATATTCTTATGCATGCCAGTGCTGTGTGTGATTTAAGGTGGTTCTGACAAGTGTCATCGGCATCTTCACATCCGGTCACATGGGTGGCAAGCCACTCCCACAAAGGAGGCCACACCTACAGAGTAGGTTCAAACAATTTTTGAAACCCACCACTGCATTGGACCCTAACTGTTGCAATCCTAAATCAACATCTCTTCCTTGTCTTTTACCTCAAAAGTCTTGTTGTCCATGTGACGCAACTGAATACATTCGTTAAAGGTGATATTAAGAAGCCCATGGGTTACATTCACTTGCACTTTCTGAGGATAGGGTCCCTGGAAGATTATACTTTTTTCCCCGTAAGCCACTGCCAGTGCTCCAAGATGCAACCTGTAGGCCACAGTCCGCTTATCCCGAGGATGGATGCTGAAGGACAAAGAAAAGGGAAGAGAAGATTCAATTGGAACTCAGGCCCTTTTCTTTTTCATGCTCATATTTTAAAAGGCTATCCAGCTGACAGCTTTCGATATTATAAATGAAAACTGCAAGTAAAGGCGCCATTTCATGAAGAACAAGAAGTCTGAATAGATATCAGAGCTGCTTGGTAGAGAGATAGATGGCATACACATTTAATAAATGCCAGCCAAAGGCTTGTAGAGCCCATCTCCTGTCGTTCTTGTCTTGTCTTTTTCTATTTATAATCTGCCACCTCTCTCTCTCTTTTCTTCAGTCCTCCTCTCCTTGTTGAGAGTCAGTCTTAGGCTTGGGACATTATAAACTATAGTGCAATTGCTTTTTTGCCATAAATGGACAAAATCCATTTAATCAGATGATAAGAAGTTTAGCCCACAACAGATTGCGCCCAGAATAAATTTGTTAAATCCTTAAGATGACCTAAGAGCTTTTAGCACTTTTGCTAAGGTAGGGTAACAGTCCCTTTTTCGAGAACCGCCAATGAGTACTACCTATCTATTACTAGATCAAAGGTCTCCAATCTTGGCGACTTTTAAGACTTGTGGACTTCAATTCCTAGAATTCCCCAGCCAGACATGGTGGCTGGGGAATTTTGGGAGTTGAAGTCCACAAGTCTTAAATGTTGTCACCCCGTAGCCTGCTCCTCCAGTCTCAGCTGTGCTTCTAATCAACAGACACCCACCCTTCTTTCAACCAGCTTTGGTTCCCCCCTCCAAATCAATGTCACAGTCTCCTTTTCTGTTTTCCCATCTACTTTTTTCTCCTCCCACGTACACGTCACTTATTTCTTCACACATTCCACCTCCTTGTTTCTCCCTCTCCCTATGACGCTGTCATCTTTGACTCCCTCTACTAAGACTGATGCGACCACAGTGGAGTATCAGTTTTCAAAGGAAACAGAAGCATTTTTCTTTAACGAGAGAAGAAAACCTCCAGGAGATTAGAGGACAGATCTCAAGCAATTTCAAAATGTACCTGCCATAAGGAGATTCATTATCGCCAAGATCTATGGTAACAGCCATGAATGTATTGGACATTCTCTTATTAGGGACATAGCCGTAGTCTGCAGTTTGATGCCACCGAATACGTGGAAATTTGTCGTTTATCTGCACATGCAGATATGTGCATAACTGAAAGTGGGTAAAGAATGGAGATCTTCAAGAAAAGGTAGCCACGGATTTCACAACTTGCCATTCTAGTCAGTTCCTACTCAACCTGAAAGTCCCTCATACAAATTATGGACAGAACAGCTATGGAAAACCTGATCTTTACTCTTAATAACCATCATTCACTCAGTTATAGCAATAGCAGTTAGCAATAGCAGTTAGACTTATATACCGCTTCATAGGGCTTTCAGCCCTCTCTAAGCGGTTTACAGAGTCAGCATATTGCCCCCACAGTCTTGGTCCTCATTTCACCCACCTCGGAAGGATGGAAGGCTGAGTCAACCTTGAGCCGGTGAGATTAGAACCGCTGAACTGCAGATAACAGTCAGCTGAAGTGGCCTGCAGTACTGCACCCTAACCACTGCGCCACCTCGGCTCTCTTATGATTGTAGAAACATACACAATCCAAGAATGGAGACAGTCCATAGTTGGGTATTATACTTCACCAACAAACAAGGATTCTTGGCCCAAAGGGAACAAAATTCTTAGGACTCTACACTATAAGAGCAGCAAGTGGGAAAATCAAATCAATTGCACAATTCCATTTGTCTCAATAATAGGCAGCCTTCCTCAACATGATATCTTCCACATGTACAGGATCAACTCTTACAGTTCTCAGGAATAAGGATTATAGTCAGGAAAATGGCATGCTGTCTGAAGAATTATGAGAATTAAAATCCAATGCATCTGGAAAACAATAAACTGGGGAATGACAAAGCAATGGCTTCATAAAACCACATGCATTATTAGGAACCTAATGGTTAAGATTGCTGCTTAACACTTAACAGTTCCTGATGCACTGTTCTCTATGGTTGAAACAGGCAGGGGTTGAGGTCTGAGGTCTTACCTAGTGTCATAATCTGTTTAGTTTTGGCTGACCATATGTGTAAATCCAATCATGTGCTTGCTTATCTAAACGAGTCCACTGACTTTTTCAATAATCTATTATTAAAAATCCACTACAATTTAGAGCCAGGATGGCGAACCTATAGCACGTTATATGATAGGTGGCATGCAGAGCCATTTGTCAGGGCACGCGAGGCGTTGCCTTATCAGTGGGCCAGTGCAGATGAGTGCAGGCCAGCTGACTTTAGCCTTTTTTCGAGGTCATTTTTCACCCTCCCCAGGCTCCAGAGGCTTTAGAGGAGCCTGGGGAGAGCGAAAACAGCCTCCTCCACCCGCCCGGAGGCCCTCCGGAGGTTTCAGGAGTTTCCCTGAAGCCTCTGGAGTGCAAAAAACTGTCCCTACGGGCAAACCAGAAGTTCAGGAACTGACTTCCGGTTTGCTCGTCAGGCTGGTTTAAGTCCTCTGGAGCCTTCAGTGACCTTCCAGAGGTTTCCTTGAAGGCTCTGGAGGACTATAAACGGCTCAACGGACAAACCAGTTTGCTCATAGTCGTTTTTCGTCCTCTGGAGGCTTCAGGGAAGCCTCCAGAAAGCCCTTGAGGGCTCCGGAGGGCTTAAACCGGCCCTACAAGCAAACTGGAAGTCCGCTCTCGAACTTTTTGTCCTCTGGAGACTTCAGTGAAGCTCCTAAAGCCTCCGGAGGGCCTCCAGGGGGCGGGAGGAGGCTGTTTTCACCCTCCCCAGGCTCCCATAAAGCCTCTGGAGCCTGGGGAGGGCGAAAAAAGCACACCAAAAATGGGGGGGGAGCACCTCTCATGCACGCATACACACTGGGGGGATTGTGCATTGCATTATGACTGCGGCACGCCTGCACACGACTTCCCCGGCACTCCCCCCACTTTTGGCACGCGAGCCAAAAAAGGTTCGCCATTGCTGACTTAGAACAATGTGTGAGTTTAGCCAACACTTGGAAGAGGGAAGCATGAATCCGGAAATATGAACCAGTATTTATCACTGATTAAGGATTTCAGAAATAATTAGGGACAGAAATCTAAGGCTGGATCGGACTGATTGAGCAAAATACCACTTTTCTGCATATGCCCCTTGCATTTTATGATGACAACCTACCATAAAACATTCACATCCAAAGCTTGAGAACAGGGCATCTATTTAGATAAGAAGATTCTTCCATTTTATAGAATATAGAATAACACAGATTCAATAATCTTGAAAAGGATGACATCAAAATTTAAAGCAGGGATAGTCAACCTTTTTATACCTACTGCCCATTTTTGTATCTCTGTTAGTAGTAAAATTTTCTAACCGCCCACCGGTTCCACAGTAATGGTGATTTATAAAGTAGGGAAGTAACTTTACTTTATAGAATTTATAAAGCAGAGTTACAGCAAACCCCTACCGCCCAACATGAAAGCTGGAACGCCCACTAGTGGGCGGTAGGGACCAGGTTGACTACCACTGATTTAAAGGGACAGATTGAAATGAGCCCAAATAACCTGCCCAGGAGTGCATTTGCATCATACACTTACCTGAACGAAGCCAAAGGGAAACTGCTGGTTGGTTTGACCATCGGATCCTTCATGA
>NW_028261382.1:87411498-87451498 GCF_051295495.1 Thamnophis sirtalis | reverse complement strand
AAATCCAAACATCTCCAAAGTAGATATCTTTTATTGATATATTTAATATTTCTTCCTCGATGTACTGATGCGCCTCTATAGTATAAGGACCTCCTTGGGCCACAGGATCCAGCATAATTTTCCAAGTCTCAGAGTTTTCTGATAATATTGACAGAAAAAAACAAAAACAAATTAAATCCCAGGCTTGATATCTACATGGAACTATTAAAAAGTAATGAATGTACTAATAACAAGCCAAATTTTATTTGCTTATAGATTGAGGTTTACCATAAAATTGGGCAGAAAACAGCATTACAATAGAGGCGATGCGGAGCATACAAAGAAGTTCTGTGCCAGGAAGGTGGCCTACAATTATGATCCCGCTGCTGAGAAGACCCACTCATTTGCACCTGCCGATTCACTCATACGTGAAAAGCAAAGAACAGAACTGCCAAGGCTGAAGCCAGGTGATTTGGGAATATTTTCTGAGCAATTTAGAATCCTGGTGGGAACCTGGCTCTTCAGGTGCTTCCTGCAATATCTTCCAGAAACCATTAGTGTTGGTCTGGCTGACTTGAGACTGCTATAGGTTGTTCAGCAAAACATCTGAAGCAGTGGTGAAATGCAATTTTTTTTTATTTCCGGTGTGCCTTGGTGGGCGTGGCGTGACTTGGTGGGCATGACTTAGTAGGCGTGGCAGGGGAAGGATATTGCAAAATCTCCATTCCCACCCTACTCTGGGGCCAGCCAGAGGTGGCATTTGCTGGTTCTCCGAACTACTCAAAATTTCTGCTACCGGTTCTCCAGAACTTGCTGGATTTCACCCCTGATCTGAAGGATCTCAAATTTCTGATGTTTGATTTAGAGCAGCTTGGTTGGCTTGGGAATTCTGGGAGTTGATGTCCACACATCTTAAACTTGTCAACTTTGAAAAAAACACTGATTCAGAGTATTGAAAGGGCTCTTTAAAACAAGCCTGGTACAAATGGCAGCAAACAGAAAGAAATTTTATTCCTAGTGGATTGGTTAAACAGCAGCATTTTATACTAGAATACTCTAAAAGCAGCTCCACCTAAAACAGATTGCAGCCTTCGCTGGGACACAGCTGGCTATCTTAAGGAAGGAATGCAGCTAAAAGAACACAATGAAGCTGGTAAATGGCACCTTTCCTGTCACCATCAGGTCATCCATAGAAAGTTGTTGTGGCCCAGCAGGAGCCATTGGAGCTGCCACTAGACTCCGACAGCGAGCAGCCCTATGAGTCAGCTCTGGAAGATGTGGAGGACCCTGGACAGGGTTCCAACTCCGAGCAGGGTGCAGAGAGGCTGGTTAGCCACCAGGAGGCGCCTGAGCTTTGGACCAGTGGGGAGGAGACAAGGGAGAGTGATCCGGACACCAGTAGTGAATTGTTCCCGGATGCCCAGCACCGAAGAGCTAATAGGCGTCAGGAACAGTTGCGCAAGTACAGGGGGTAATTGCACTCAGCTGGTGGTCATTAGGCTCCTCTCCAGACTATAAAAAGACTGCTTGTGCACACACCCCTCTTGCAGAAGTCAACGCATTGACTAAAAGTTGGAGAACTTTTGCAAATAGCTTGGCAGGCTGGATTGCTGCCAAGGCTTGTCTGAGTTGCTGCCAAGGTCCTTATCTGTTTGTTATGCTTGGCTTTCAGCCACCGAGGTTTTGATTTCATGCTAATAAAGTACATTCCAATTAAGCTTGTCTCGGCATTCGTTACTGGACAGAGGAGGGGGTCAGAACAGAAAGTGATGGGTCAAAAGGTACTCCCACACTAGCCTCTTGTGGTTTTGAGCAGTGCAAACTAAACATTAGAGATCAATATCTTTCTAAAACGACTAAACCTCTTGACAGTTTCTTTATTGTGTTATAACCAAAGTTTAACTTTCTTGTAAGAAACTGGTGATTTATTGCCATTATTTCTTCTCCCCGACAGCCTGCTAAACCTTTGGTAGAGCAGTTCTCTTCACCCAGGTGCCACAATCATAGCTTTATTTGGATCCCTGCACAGAGCAGCAGTTAAACTTGATGGCCTGAAATGTAAGAAGGAAATATACAGCCACCCATACAGGAATGGAAAGATCCTAGATGGAAGCCTCATTTTGGCAACTAACATTCCCAACTAAGGGAACTAGGCATGTCTAGCCTAATGAAAATAAGAACTAGGGGTGCCATGATAGCAGTCTTCTGGGACTTGAGGGGCACAGAAAAGAGGGGATTAACCTATTCTCCAAAGCACCTGAGGGAAGGACAAGAAGTAATAGACTTAGAGTCATTAAAGAGATCCAACTGAGAACTAAGGAGAAACTTCCTGGCAGAGAGAACAATTAATCAGTGGAATAGCTTACCTGGAAGTCGTGGGTGTTCCATCACTAGAGATTTTTAAGAAGAGACTCGATAGCCATTTGTCCAGAATGTGTAGGGTCTCTTACCACCAGGCAGGGGGTTGGACTAGAAGATCTCCAAGATCACTTCTATTTATATTCTATGCATGGGCATTAGGACAAGGAAGCCATGGACACATTGCTATTATTATGGATTACCTTCAATCTGTACCGTTTTGGTCACAACACTATTATTCTGGAAGAGTGTCAGCATCACCTTAGAACCAGGCTCTCCAAAGCCCCATATGATTGCACGAGATGGTTCCTTCTGGAGTACCATGTGGTCAGCATAATAGGAAGCAAAGCGGAACTTGGCACCTGAGGCAGACAAAAAGGCACAACAATCCAGTTTACAGTTTCAGCTTCTCAGAAATACTTCAGAAATGCCTGTGGTGGGGTACAACCGTTCAATTCCGAAGACATTTCTGAACAGCAAAAAAAAAAAATAGCTCGCAATTCACTAGAGATGATCAAGGAAGCATATTACTGAGAAAGAAAACGTACATCTCAGACGCATTAAAAAAAACCTTTGAAGGTTACGCAACTACTTTCATTGCTGCTCTCTTTCACGTGATCATGTTTTTCCTTTTTTTCCCCCCCGACTGAAACCATTTTTTTGTTGCTCTCCCCACCATGCATTCATACAATCTCCCATTTCCCTATCTGGTAGGATCTTTGGAATTCCACTTTTATAGCGCTAGTTTTTAGGAAAGTATGACATAGTATATGTGTCTGTATCTTTATGTGTGAACATTATTTTTCAGCCCAATTCTCTGAAAAGAGACCACTTCGGTCAAATGTGACTTTGTGACTAGGGAGGAGACCGAGTCTCTAGTCCATCCCTGATTCCCTCCCCACTGTAGGAGAAAAACAGAGCACACTTTGCCTTCTTGCCATTGCTTGTATGGATTTAAATAGTGCATTGTTGTCTTCATTCAATATGCTGAACCCAGCTTAATCAAATACACTTCCTGTGTGCCTAAGCAAATACAGCTTAATGTTGTTGCAGAAAATGACAGGCTTTAGACTTCTCAGGATACAGGAAAAGTTTATTTGGCAGCCAGGTTCAGAAAGCTAGCCCATGGCTTAGCACTGCAAGTTCTGAATAACCTTAATTATCGAAGCACGCATTCTTATACATTCTCCAAAGCATTGCAACATGGAAATACTTAACACATTTCTTAGTGGTTACCTCGAGGAGAAAGCCTTATAAGGAGATGGGGTCTTACTTCTTTTGTTTATGGAGTACATGTCATTAACGAACTTTAATTGAACCTTGGACTTTCGACATAGGCTTTTTGACATAGGGACATCTTGTGGTTAGGCACAGGCTTCCTGATTCTATTGCAAGTTCCAACTCTGTCTATGTGGCTGTTAATATAGAAGTAAAGGGGCTCTAAGAGGCTGTCCAGCCTGACCCAGTAGGTTTCACACTTAATGTCCAAATCTCACTTTACGTCTGCTTTAATGTGATTGATCAATTAACTAACATGTGAAGACAATTCCTATAGAGAGCAAAGCTCAAAACTGCTGCTCGCTGTCCTTCCTCTCTCCCTTCTCCTCGACAAGGCAGTCTCCTCATTTAGTCTAGTCTAGCATCTTGTACAAACCCAGCTGTTAAGCCTTTAAATAACTTGGTTCAGCATATTGTATGAGCAAAGCCATAAAAAAAGACTTTTTAAAAAATCCTCCTTCCCTTACAGCTATGGCAACCCTATACTTATTTCTTGAAAGTCACCAATAGACATACATATATAGCATCGTATCCCTAACATTGAATGACTGAAAGAAAAGAATCGGTCCACTTATATTTTATTTGAGACTACCTTAGCTGCCATATTTTTCGGAGTATAAGAAGCACCGGAGTATAAGACGCACCAAGATTTTGAAGAGGCAAATTTTTTTAAAAAGTTTTTGCACTTTGCAGACCTCCCAAAACTTGGGCCTATAAAAAAAAGGCATGAATAGCCTTTAGGAGGCTTGTAGAATGCTCCTGGGGGGGTGCCCCCCCAAAACAAGCAAAAAACGGCCCATTTTGTCAAAAAAAAAGGACATGCGTAGCCTTTAGGAGGTTTATAGAGTGCTCCTGAGGGTTGGGCAAAATTGAGCAAAAAAACAGCCCATTTTTTGCTCATTTCTGCCCTCCCCAGCCCTCAAGAGCACTCTTCAAGGCTCTTAAAGGCTATGCATGGCCATTTTGGTGAAGGGGATGGGGTTTCGGGAGGCAAAAAAAATGCTGTTTTTCAGCCTCCTTTTTGAGGAAAAAAGGTGTTTTATACTTTGAAAAATACAGTACATTTTAAGAGGGTTATTAGAAATATAGATTGATAAATATTGGAGGGTAGACATTTAAATTAAGGCTCCAACAGCCAATATCTTTCTCCCATCGTTTGAATCTCTGTTAGCAAGAATCACTTTAGCATTTAACTGAGTTACAGCCTGGTTTGTTTCATACTCTCCTATATCTGCAGATGCTACAGAATATAGGCCACCGGATCTGCAATATAAGAAACAGTTGCTGGGCTAAGGCAGGATGCCAAACAAGTAGTGTTTCCGTTTACTGTTGTGTAGTAGGAAAAACTGCATGCTGCTTTTCAGGATACAGCATAAAAATTGGAAAAGTCTGAGAAAATTGCAAGAAAATATAATAAACCCTTTATCAAAGGGGCAACAAACTGTTAACAAAACTCTTTAAAAAGATGCAATCCTGAATACACCCAGGAGTAAATTCTGTTGGGGCACTGAACTCAAGGGACTTTCTTTGTAAATATGTTTAAAGTTATTCCTCCACTGAGATGAGCTAATTATCTGACTTATCCTCACCAAAGGCTTAAACAAACTTTGTTCAGGATTTTGCTCAAGGAAGCTCATCCTGTACAAGATACAAACAAAAAGCATCTGATGGAAGCTTAGCATCAAGGAAAGGAAGCAAAATTCCTACCAGCTAAATGCTGCTATTGTATTTTCAACAGAGAGTTTCCTCCAGATTGCACTTGCCTGGCCAGTAGTGCCCATTCACAAGTAGCGGCAGAAACTGTCTCTTCTCACTCACCTGCTGCGCAAGTCAAGAGCAACGTGAATAGCAAGGAAGTCTCCATCGTCTATTTTGACAGCATGAAGTCACAAAGTCAGAGCATGCAATTCGGGGAGCAGAGAATATCCGGAGTCTGTATTTTAAAGACAGCAATCTCCTTGTGACCTCACACTGGGCTGATCCAAGCCAGGAAGTAACGTAGGGGTGGTAGGGAGAAAGTAACCTCTGAAAGGGGGGGGGGGAGGCTGTAAGGCTAGCAAAGCAGTTGACTGTTTCCTAGTACCTCCTGAGAAATTCTTTTTGATTCAAATTTATCTCACTTGTTACATTATTGGCACTTGTAACTCTGCAAAGCCACAATTTGGGCTTAGTACATTGAGGGGCTGGGTTCCCCAATTAAAAGGGTTTTTTTTTAAAAAAAAAAATCTAGCTTATTCACTAAGCCTGGATACAATCCACATAATGCTTGTGTGTGTAAACTAGCCACCTTTTGCTTCCTGCCCCATTTCTTCTTTGCAACTTCACCCTGACACCCCTCTATGAAACGTTACCCTCTTTACTCTGAAAGAATGGCTTGTATAGTATTCTGAAAGGTCAGCTAAGCATTTCAAGGAAGGACATGTGTGCAAACTCATGTGGGAATCACCAGGACACCCCAGGAGTGCTGGATAGATTGAGAGACAGAAAACACACCCTTGGCAAAAGCCATAGCAGATGCTTAGGATGGTGAGAAAGACCACACATTTTTGGCCATGACAATACACTATTATCTGCAGTGTCGGGTTTATACATAATGACATACTTAGCAATGGAAATTTTGGTGATACATTGGGTTCCTAGATAACAACAAATCGTGTGTTCTTTGAACTATTCAAAAAATAAAATACAAACGCCGGAGGAAAAAACCCCACTATTTCCTTTGGAGTTTGTATTTTAATTTTCTATACCAAAAAAATTATTATAAAAAAAAATTATTTTGGAATAAACCCCAAGTGGCTAAATCTGCCCAGCAGCTTAATATGGAAATGACAGAGAGCTTCCTACAAAATTCTAGGACAGGGGTTCCTAATCTTTTCTATGCCCCACACCTCTAGAACACTTCTGATATATTCTCGCACCACTTACAAAAGTAAATAATTATGTGCATATAATTATGCATACACACTATAATTTTGAAACTTCTAAACCCACGTTTTCAGACCCCCTGGAATATCATCTCACCCCTGTTGGGAACCTCTGTTCGAAGATATGCTGTAGTGCCTTGATGGGTAAATCCAGCCTTGTGTCTGCATTCTAATATCTGCTCCAATATCCCCTTCAGCAACCTGGTGCCCCTCCCTCCAGAAACATTGATTTAGGATTCATTTGAAACATTTCAAATGAAAAGGGTTCTCTTATTGATTTCACAAGAGACAGAACAAAGGGGAGAAATCGCACCTTCCCTTTTTATAGTTTGCATACATAAAAAGTTTTTGATTGGGTAGGGAAAAGTCATCTGTCTTGTTACGGCATAAGAATTAAAACATGGGAGCACAGTGTAATAGGATCTCCTGCTTGAGGGGGGGGAGTGTTGGACTAGATCAGTGGTCTCCAACCTTGGCAACTTTAAGACCTGTGGACTTCAGCTTTGCTGGCTGAGGAACTCTGGGAGTTGAAGTCCACAAGTCTTAAAGTTGCCAAGGTTGGAGACCACTGGACTAGATGATCTTACAAGGTCCCTTCCAATTCTGTTAATCGGTATCTGTATTCCAGGTAAGATTGAAAGGAGCGCTGTACTCTGGATAAAAGCAAAAGGAACATTTGCAAAGAAAAATGTCAGAATGGATATAGGTAAGATACATTTTCAACACTTCCCATCACTGAGCCTCAATACTGGCTCTCTCTCTCTCTCTTTGTTCCTGGGAGGCTTGAGAACACCTGAAAACGAAGCTTGTTATCTACAAGGCATCTGAATAAGCCCTTTTGCCACTCCTGGCTTCTAAAAGGGAGGCTTTTCCTGAAGGTTAAAGCTTAGGCAGGGGCAAATCATGAGCCGCCCATTTTGAAAAGGGCCAATTGCAAAATACAAGAAAAAAAAACATGCAAGTTGGCCAAGTGCAACAACAGTACTACAAAAACCACATCGCAAGTACTACAAAGTCCATAGTGCGGGGCCCTCAGCGCCCATAACCGCCCTCACAGCCTACCCCATCTGCAAAGCCTCGGGGGGGTGGGGGCGGAAGAGCTTCCCACCGGCGTAACCCGGGCGGAGCCTCCCCCCACCTGCCATGAGACCCCCGCCAGGTTGCCAAGAGGCCCGGTGTGTGACGTCACCGCGGCCCCGTCTGTGACGTCACCGCCCCGGGGCCCGTCTAAAGCGCGGCCTCAGGCCCGCCCAGCCCGCAGAGTCCCCACTCCATGGGCCCTGAGAAGACGCACTAGGAGCGCAGGCTCCCCGCTTGGACTTTAAAACCTCGGCCGCGCCACCGCCTCCTTCACCGGCGCCCAGAAAAACAACCGAGAACGCGGTGAGGCACCTGGTGGGGGGACACCGGATTTTAAATGGGGCCGGGCTCAAGGGGGGGGGAAGCGGGCGGGGAAAGGTTTGGTGGCTGAAGGACGGAGCTCGCAGCCAATCGGCAGGCGGAGTGGGCCGACCTAGGAGAAACCAACTACGCTGAATCATCGGGGCGGGACGAGATTTTAGTTGGGGGCGGGCTTCAAGAGGGAGGAGAAGAAGAGGAAAAGGTTTGGTCGTTGAAGGGCGGAAACTTCATCCAATCAACAAACGGGGTCGGCAGACCAGAGAAGCCAACCGCACGATTTTCCGCTCCTTTGACCCTCCCCGCTTGCCGTCTTAATTGGAGTTGCTAAGCAACGGGAAGGACGCTGGTCTCTGTCCTTGCGGGCAAAGGAGTAAAAGGGTAAAAGGAGGCCTGGGGATGATCCTCCTGGCGGGTCGGGGAGCTGAAAAGGACGGGGTGGCGGCGTGGAGGCGCTGAGCGCCTCCCTCCGTATTGATAGCTCCAGCCTGGGAAGGAAGAGGCGCAGGCAGGCCAGGAACCTGGCTGCTGCCTCAGAATAAGAGCGCCTTTGAGCATGGGCAGAGTACAGGTAGTCCCTGCCAGAGTACAGGCAGTTCGTTTAGTGACCGTTCAAAGTTACAACTGCACGGACGAAAGTGACTTATGGCCATTTCTCACACTTACAACCTTTGTAGCATTCCCATGGTCACAGTGATCAAAATTCAGATTCTTAGCAACTGTCTCATATTTATGACAGTCACAGTGTCCTGGGGTCATGTGGTCCCTTTTTGTGACCTGACAAGCAAAGTCGATGGGGAAGCCAGATTCTTTTAACAATGATATTAGTAATTTAACAACTGCAGTGATTCACTTAACGACGGTGGCAAGAAAGATGGTAAAATGGGGGTGAAACTCACTTGACAAATGTCTCACCAGCAGAACTGCTGGGCTTAATTGTGGTCGTAAGTCGAAGGCTAGCTGTATTTCATCCCATCAGGAATAGACTTCCATTATTGCTCCCTTCCCCAACTTTTAGAGGTACAGGAATACAACCCCATTGTTCCCAGCAAGCATGGCTGGGAATGCTGGGTGAGGGCTTCTTACTTCTGTGTCTTAAGCAGGCTTCCATTTGGTAACCCTGCTTTGTGCCACGTTTTTTCACGGAAAATCTGATGAGTCTATTCAATAGTAAATGTTGCTAAGAAGGGCAAAGTAAAATACTCTAAAGTAGGAATATCCAATCTTGGTGACTTGAATACCTGTGGATTTCAACTCCCAGAATTTCCCAGCCAGCCATCCCCGTTCTAGGTGGGGAATTCTGGGAGTAAAATTCACAAGTCTTTACGTCGCCCCTTCTGTAAAACCTAAGCTTGAACAATAGCAAACAGACATTTTTATGTCTATGTGAGAGTAAATTTAAAAAAAACACCTTAATTCTCTATATTCCTCAATTTAATAATCTGTTTCAAATTGGATTGGGTGATACTGAGATAAGCGGACTAGTAGTCTGGTTCAAAACAAAGCAATTCCTTGTTTGAAGTGTTGTTACAATCAGATACTATGTATTAATTTAAAAATAAGATTAAATAGTGTGAGCTTGACATTCAGATTTACTTACTAATTTTTTATTCTGCCTTTAGTAACTCAAGGTGGCGAAAATACATAATAGTCCTTCCTCCTCATACTTTTGACACAACACCAGATTGTCAGGTGGATTGGGCCCATATATACCATGTTTCTCCCAAAATAAGACAGGGTCTTATTTTCTTTTGATCCCCAAAATAGGCGCTTGGCTTTATTTTTGGGGAGGTGGTTAGAGTGCAGCACTGCAGGCTACTTCAGCTGACTGCAGTTCTGCAGTTCGGCTGTTCAAATCTCACCAGCTCAAGGTTGACTCAGCCTTCCATCCTTCCGAGGTGGGTAAAATGAGGACCTGGATTGTTGGGGGCAATACGCTGACTCTGTAAGCCGCTTAGAGAGGGCT
Source organism: Thamnophis sirtalis (assembly GCF_051295495.1). NCBI lineage: Eukaryota > Metazoa > Chordata > Lepidosauria > Squamata > Natricidae > Thamnophis > Thamnophis sirtalis. Next base: position 87,441,595 of record NW_028261382.1, on the reverse strand, counting down.
AAAAGCCCTATGAAGCGGTATGTAAATCTAACTGCTATTGCCATTGCTATTGCTATTGAGGTGCAGGAGGTGGTGAGCATGGTTACCTCATGGCTGCTGCTGTGTTGCAATATTTTCAGGGGAGGGCTTATTTTAGCGCATGCACTCAAAAGCCCGATTGGGCTTATTATCCAGGGAGGTTTTATTTTCAGGGAAACAGGGTAACATCTTTGGACAATGCTGGCTCCCTCAGCTAAGAAACAGAGACGATTCCCCCCCCCCCCCGAGTCAGATACAACTGGTCAGGGGGAACCTTTACCTTATTTTTTTATCCAACATGTAATGTCTTACTTAGATCATAAGTCTCACTGATTGTTCTTGTAAACCGAACTCTAGGTATAAAAGAAACTTTTTCAGAAACAATGGCTATTCCGTTCTCAAACACCACTCAACGCATTCCTCCAGGGTTTGCCAATCTGCTTGAAGGGCTCGCCAGGGAAGTCTTAAGAAACCAGCCTGATGATATACCAAGTTTTGCAGCCAAGTATTTTGAATCTCTCCTTATTGAAAGAGAAAGTAAGTTTCAATTGACTATAGTCAAGCTTTTTAACATACATTTGCATTCTGGGGCTTCATCTGGTTTGCAAGAAACCATCGTTTACTCATTTAGGTATCCATCATGTGGCATTTTTCTTTCTCAGGAATGTTTTTTGCTATCCAGATTCTCTGTTAAACTGATGAAGGGCTGACAAGGGTTGACAAGTTTAGCCACTATGTAGGTTCTGAATGGGCCTATTCTCAATACCTTCGTTGTGTTATGCTCAGATTGGTAGGTTTGAGTTACCTTTTTTACTATATATGCATATCATTTGTTGAAGCATCCTATCATATATATAATTTTGGGGAGGATGTATGTGTTTTAATTTTGACCTATTATCCTGCGTATAAAGAGTGTTACACCTGTTTTCCTTGGAATGAGACAACTCTCCATGGCCAACTTATCCTGGCTGACTTGCCACAGTCATTTTGCCACAGCCAACTCACCCGAGCTGACTCACTGTGAGACTATTCAACATGGCATAACTCAGTAGCAGGAAAAGTGAATTTCAGCAGGCCTTGTCTTGCTTTAGGTTTGCTTAAGTCTTTGGGGCTGAGGTGAGCCAGAGCGTGGAGTCCCAGAAATCCACTTGTCCCTCGCTTGCATTTCCCTGATTTAAATTTTCATGTGATGAGTTGGCCACAGAGAAATAGCCAGGGCCAGTTGTCCTAGACCCATGATGGTGAACCTATGCCATGTGTGCTACAGGTGGCAAGCAGAGCCATTTCTGAGGGCACGCAAGGCATTGCCCTGTCAGCTCCAGCACGCATGCCTTGATTTTTGGACATTTTTCACTCTCTAGAGGCTTCAGAGAAGCCTCTGTAGGGTGAAAAACTGCCCAACGCACAAACCAGAAGTTTGGGAACAAACGTGGGCCATTTTTTGCCCAATGTGCAAAACGTAAGTCTGAAAATGAGCCGTTTTTGCCCTCCCCAGGCTCCTAGAAAGTCTCTGGAGTCTGAGGAGGGCGAAAAACTGGTCCACCATGCCATCACGTGCCAAAAGCAGGGGGAAGGCGGTGTGTGTGTGTGTCTCGCGCGCATATGCAGGAAGTTACGTGCACATGCACGGACACGCATCAAATTATGGGTGTGGACATGCAACCGCACACTCCTCCCGCTTTTAGCACATGATGGCAAAAAGGTTAGCCATCCCTGTCCTAGGCCCTGTTTTTTTCCCCCTCTGTATTAGACATAATTGAAAAGCTGTTGAGCTACATGTGCATGTTTACCTTTTTTCAATTAAGAAATCTTGACTGTTCTTAAAGGAATGCCAGGGTCATCATAATTCTCAATTTAATTAAGCACCATTTGACCCGGAAGTGTTTTTTTTTAAGAGACGTCATTATTATTTTTTTCAAAAAAAGTCATGTCTTTTCAGAAACCGGATATGATCCAACTGAATGGGGAGCAAAACTAGAGGATCGATTCTACAATAACCGTGCTTTCAATGTAAGTGTTGTTATATAACAGGAGGCTCCACCCTTGGCAACTTTAAGCTGGCGGATTTCAACTCTCGGAATTCTGGGAGATGAAGTCCTCCAGGCTTAAAAGTTGCCAAGGTTTGGAGACCCCTGTTACATAGTGAATGACTCCCGCATTCAGGCCTTTGAATGAAACTAAAGAAAATATAGGAGATTAAAATCCGGATTAAAAATAATAAGCATGAGGTTAATTTGGATTATTGGCCTATTTTCAAAGGAATGTGGATTATTTATTTATTAAGTTTATTTGCTGCTCATCTCGCTGTGATGCAATTCTGGACATCTTACAATAATTAATTTATACAGCAAAGATTTGTGAAAAGCTTTATTTAGAAAAATGATGAGTGGGAATCTAAAATTTCCCATATTATTGAAATTCAAATTCACTCGCTTTATCCTGTGACTGCTCTAGCATTAAAATATCCTGTCATGCATAAGTATACCCATAAAAAAGACTGACATCACTTATTTCCTTATGAAAAGGCTTACTACAACATCATTTTATATCCAGGGTATCAAACTCAAGGCCAGGCGGCTGAATCCATCCTGTGGGGTGCTTAGATCTGGTCCGCGAGGCCACTCTGGAAACAGCGAAGGACTGGCCCGCAGTGCCTCTGCCAGCGAAAATGGAGCTCATAAGGGCCACGTGCGTCCCTCCCAAGCTCCGTTTTCACTGGCAGAGGGTTGCAGGAGGTTGTCGCAGCTGAAAACGGAGCGTGGGAGCCCGTTTTCTATGGCAGAGCACTTGGGCCACCGCAGGTTCCCCGATGACACAAGTGACGTCGAGCTGGCCACGCCTTCTCCAGCCCCCGCGAGGTCAAACACAACCCTGATATGGCCCTCAATGAAATCAAATCTGACATCTCTATTTTAAATCATCATTTCAATGGATTCTGTATGGAGCCTAACAAGAGCTTGGCATACATTTAGCAATTTTGTCACCAGTGCTCAGTTACCACTTCAATTGCTTGCATCAAAATTCGGGGGGGGGGGGGGAATTAGTTAGTTGTAGTTGTAGTTTATTCAATTTGTATGCCGCCCTATTACCGAGAGACTCAGGGCCTCTGAGATTCTGTACCAATAGGGTTTCATGCATCAATAATACCCTATTGCTTTTTCAGGAACTTGCACCACCAGGAGATGGAGTTAAAAAGGAAGAGAAAGAAGAAACTATTGAAAAACCAGTAAGTAATTTCCCCAGAGATTAATTGCATACCTTTTCTAAACTAGCCTTTGTTGTAGATAATAGTTGCTGACTTCGGTGTGCCTAAAAATCTCAGGGTGGTTCTCCACTATCATAGGGACCAATATATTAATTTTATATGGGATCCAACAAGGGTCAAATTGATGAAGGCCCATTAGCAATTTTTCCATTTGAAGTTAAACAATTGAAAGAATTTATCTCACTGAAATTAGTAAATACTCTTATGTCCAAAACTGTTTGGCATAAAGAAATGCCCACATATTCCCTGAAGACTTAAATTGCCTCTTCTATGTTACTCATATTCTAGACTTAGATTTAATAAAGAAAAAATATAGCTAAAAATGCAACACCTTTTTTATGAATTTTCAGTGAAGATATGTATGAACAAAGAATAGAGGTGCCCACTCAGAGCACAGTTTAAATTGTTTCTTAAATCCCACCAGTTTTAACCATCAAGACACATTGCAAACTCTTGTACGTATTTTAGCAGCCTTAAACACTGCTAAATTTACCCAGTGAAGTTATTACAACTTCAAACTATTTTAACTTTGTCTGTTTTACCCTTTGCATTCATTCTGTGTAAATAAAACTAAAGATATAGATAGCATGAAACTGCAGCTTGTACTTTTATTTAGCTGTAAGGTTTATATTATCTTTTATTACTTATATTATTCTTGATGTACCAGTGCAGGCAGTATAAATAATGCTCCCTCTTCCCTTTTTTTCACCCCAAACAACACTAATAGATTTTGGAGGCCACCCAGATGAGTAATGAAGTTCATTACTCCCCAGCAGGGAGCTCCCATAACGGTGACTGGACAAACCAGATACCTCTGAATTTGACCAGTACACGCTAAGAACCTTTATGTTGGTGGGTTTTTTTCCCCAAATAGGATAAATTTGCTGTTGGATTAGTCTCATCTAAGCATTAATGATTGGTGTTATCTAAGTATTAATTTGGACATTTGTACCAGCCAAAACTTTCTTTGAAAACTGAGCAAAAGTTGCCCAAGGGGTATTTACAGAGTTTAATATTCAAAATAGCCCTACAGATTTTGGGGGGAGGGAGTGGGTGGGAATATATATTTTAAACCGAACAAAAGCAAGATGCATTTTACTCTCCACCTAACTTCAGCATCAGTCTTCTAAAGATTTGATTTTCATTTATTGTAGTTTCATTTTTCTTCTTCCTTCCTTCCTTCCCTCCCTCTGTACACCCCTTTTTGAAAACCCGGTGGGCAAAATGCAAAGGTGAGAAATGTAACCTTGATTTTCTTTTAAATTGTAAAGAAGGTAGAAGACCAAGAAGTGGTGGATATTCAAGGGACCTTATCGGAAGAACAAGCTGCTGTGAAAATCCAGTCCATTTTCCGAGGATACAAAGCAAGAAAAGAAGTGAAAGGCCAAGAAGATGAAGAAGGGAAGGAACCTGGAGCGACAAACAAAGAAGCTGGGAAGGAGGAAGTATCAGGTGAGCCTGATAAAGTACCACAATAATCAGACTCACCAGTTCCATCAACAATCCCATTTTCAAACAGGCGTAAGGCGAAGTCCTACTGGTCTGCTTAGAAACAACCTGCCAAGTTTATCAAATAAACCATACAGTTTAAAGCTGCATGCCATCTTGGTGCTCATCAGCGGATCAATAAACTGACCCTGTTTTCATGCGGAAAGATCTTGTTGATGTAATGGGCATTTTCTTTTTGGTTTCGGCTTTAGTGAGTCTTAAGTTAGTTAATCCTTGCCAATATAAGGGGGGAAAAAAACCTGTTCTGACCTAGGCTTCCCCAAAAAGCACGAGGCAGAGTTCTGGTCCTGACAAACCCCCTTTTATTAAATGAACGTGAATTCTTCGCATTCAACAAGGCCTGGCAAACAGTCTTTCAAAGGAATATTTATGATCACAGACCTTATCTAGCTTGGAAACCTGCCCTGTAAATATTTTCAAATGAGGTGCTGTGCAAGGAAAGACTGGGCACAGAGTCTCTTGAGATTCACGGATAGATTTTCACACTCCTGAAATGAATCTTAACAAACGAATTGTTTCCCGCAAAAGCCCACTCCCCTTTCGCTCCTCTCTTATTTCCTATGGGAGGGGCCAATCACATTCCACCTGGCACTTTACTCCCAGGTCTACCCTGATTTCTGAGGAGTTCTCTCCGCGACACTGGCAACAGGCTCCAGCTGTTCCTCTGCCTCACTGCTGTCTAGCTCCGTAGGTACCTGATCACTGCCAGAAGGCCTCGTCCCCGTCTCTGCCTCTGACACAGAGCCCTCATCCAAGCCTTCCTCAACCTCCAGGACTGGCTTTACCTCCTCATCGTCCGACTCTGCTGCCAGCTCCGCTGTCCCCTGGTAGCCACAACATGAACAGCATCACATACAGCTAGTCCTCGACTTAGAACAGTTCATTTAGTGACCATTCAGACTTACAGTGGCACTGAAAAAAGTGCCCCATGACCATTTTTCACACAACCGTTGCAATATCCCCATGGTCACGTGATCAAATTTTGGACGCTGGGAAGCTGACTCATGACGGTTACAGTGTCCCAGGGTCACATGTTTTATCACCTCCTTCCAAGCAAACTCAATGGGGAAGCCAGATTCACTTAACAACTGTGTTATTAACACCTGTGATTCACTTAACAACTCTAGTCGTAAAATTGGGCACAATTCACTTAACAAATTGTTTCATTTAACAACAGAAATTTTGGACTCGGTTATGGTTGTAAGTCAACTACCTATACACAGTTCCAACAAAGCCTTTGGTGCCAGTTTCCACAATGCTGATGCCTCAACAGCTGGAGTGGGAATCTTTTGTGTTTGATATATTGTGAGATAAACCTCTGAATCTGTTTTACAGGTTTTAAAAATCTTTGTTTCATTTGGGGGGGGGGGGATATGGCTACTCTGATCACCACTCCCAAACTTCATGTACATTCAGTGGTACAGACACTAATACTGTATTCACTTTTAATGCTGCTTCAACTATTTCAGTTAGTAAATACACGTGCATCGGGTTTATTTCCTACAGAGAATGAAAAATCTGAAGAAAAAAAATAAACCTTTGTACATTTTCTGTGCATAGAACTCCAGTATCCCTACCCATTTTTGCAACGTGTCCCCTTTTGTCGGCCTTATTTTATACATTTCTTCAAAGTCTCTCCAGATTTCCTTCCCTAAGGATATCTTGAAGGAAGTCAATGTTACCGACATGATGTACCTCTGCTTCTTTAGAAGTTTGCAACTTGATTCTTTGCCCATATATTTGAAAATACATTTCGTTGGTATAAGAGGAGTTTATTCCCTCGCCCCATCCTGAGTCTTCCAAGATTTCGCAAGCATATACCATACTTTTCTTTTCAGAAAATGTCTTAATTATATTCCTCCGAGAAGTTTGGTAATAACTGGAATGTGGAACAAAGGAAATGTCATTTTGAAAAGCAGACACAATTAGCTCTGAAGAAATTACGCTTCCTTATTTTGAACCTGGTTTTAAAAAAAAAAAAAGCTTCACTCTGCAATTGTATGCAAGATCGTATGCGGATAATTGATAGGCAGAAGTAAAAATGAGCAGATTTTGTGGGATTCTATTGTTTTTTCTTGTCTGCATCATTTTCTCTCTCCAGACTGAAATTAGGATGTAGGTTTCAAGAGTAACAATCATTTTCCTCTCTCTCTCTTTTTGGACTAGTCTGTCTCTAAACCAATAATTGAGGAACAAAAGAGCTCCTTGGCTCTTGGGGCAGAAGATTGGCTCATCACGACATTTGTTTAATGAAAACTTAATAAATTACCACCAATAATTAGCTATATCCCTGAGGTCTCTCTAATTATTACTCATTACCTGAGAGAGAGAGAGAGCACGTGCACGAGAGAGCAATCTTACTCAGAGCTTCACTATTTAGGGTAGGAACAGTTGTACTCTTATCTGAAGAGCCTTGTCCTGCTAGGGGAAGTGGGAGAAAAACGATCAGGATGTGCCTCTCTCTCTAGATGATACTTGCAGTTCTAAATTTAGTTCCCTGCGCATCCCAGGAGGCTTTTAAAGCTCTTTGTAAGGCAAAAACAAGACATCTGCTATTATCTCAAGCTTCATGAATATGTAATGGAGAGAAGTAAAATACTACGGGGAGTGGGGGGAGTTGGAGGGAAGGCTTCTGAGCATGTATAGAGAGGATGTCTTCTAAGGTGGAAACATAACTTTGTCCCAAAGGGATGAAGGACCAGACATTCCTCTTTAATTAGCATGGAGCAAAACAAACTGGTTATACTGTATTTGCTCCCATTAGCAGAGTGTTACAGCTGGCTGGGGAATTCTGGGAGTTGAAGTCCACAGGACGTAAAGTCGCCAAGGTTGAGAGACACTGCATTAGGAGAAGCGACTTCTCAGAAGTCACTTATTTTCCAAGCATCCTGCTTCCTTCTAACCCAGTACTTTCAACAGGTTTTAAAAAGGATCTTGCATCAAACAGACCACAATGAAACAATGTTTTTTTTCTTCACGATGGTGAAAATAAACCTAGAAACAATGCAGAACAATGGAAGAATCAAGAAATTTGAATGCTTAATGAAACCAAAAAATGGATGTACTGTGAGAATCACTTTGCATATTCTGGATACTCAAAAGTGCTTCCAGAAGGATGATAAATTGTGCAATCCCCCTGCCTCTTTCTTGGAATTGCCTAGAGGGCTTTACACAGCAGGGTCTTCTGTATTTATAATGATGGTAATGTTCCCACTTTGCATCTTTTTTTGTAGTACAGTATAGGAAGTTCTTTTTGGACGAAAAGAAGTGAGAACTTCATGGTGTTTCATCATCTGTAATGTTAACAAACCTCAAGGGATAAAATACCCCCTAAGAACCCTCCAACTCTTCCCTAATCATTGACCATGTTTCCCCACATCTATTCTTTAATTAAAGATAAGACCTTAAAGGTTAAGACTTTAAAGGTTAGAGGGGATGCGGTGGGACAGTGGCTAAGATGCTGAGCTTGTTGATCAGAAAGGTCGGTAGTTTGGCAGTTCAAATCCCTAGTGCTGCATAATGGCGTGAGCTCCCATTACTTGTCCCCAGCGTCTGCCAACCTAGCAGTTCGAAAGCATGTAAAAATGCAAGTAGAAACATAGGAGCCACCTTTGATGGGAAGGTAACAGCGTTCTATGTGCCTTTGGCGTTTAGCCATGCCAGCCACATGACCACGGAGATGACTTTGGACAGCGCTGGCTCTTCGGCTTTGAAACAGAGACCAGCACCCATGTGCAAGGGGAACCTTTACCTTTACCTATTCTTTATTTGGGAGAGGAGAACTCATCATTTCAGGACAACTGTACTTGGGAATCCCCTGAACTTCACCCTTCTTTCCAGGGTTCCAGATATATTGGACCCTCAATCCAAATTGTTCAGGCAACTTTAGCTACCGTAGTAACACTGCTAGTAAAGCTAATAGCCCACCAGGACCTGGTGATGGAGAAGATTGGGATTCATCAGAAAATGTCTTTTTCCAAAGCAACTAGAAATGTGGGTCCTTCTCTAGTGCCATCAAAGTAAAATACAATCAGCCAGTTCTTACCTGATCTGGAATGCTATGTGATGAAATAAAGGAAATGATACTCATACATTAATCATGTGTTCTATGACAGTGGTAAAGACACCCCCATTTTAAGGAGCTTGGTTTATCCGCAATTAATCAATCTGCCTTGTTAGTAGATCTTAACAAAAGGAAGCTTGCAGTTCTGTAGCAGGCCCAGGAAATTGGAATAAATTTAATAGCGAATCTGAAATAATTTGGATTAAGGAGACAAAGAGATTTCAGCAGGACTTGTTCTTCCAGCACCCCCCCTCCTCAAACAACGTAACAATAACTTGCTCAGTAGGAATTCATCTATCACATAATCACAGTGACTAATATAACAGAAAATGTACACATTGCAACAAGCTCATGCAGAGCCTGCAAGTTAGAAGAGGTTTGATGTTGATTTTCCTCTTCCATTGCAAAAGGCAACTGAAGGGCAAATGATTGGAGTATTGGAGTGTGTGTGTATTTCAGAAGCAATCAATAAATTGAAGTTTAATCCGAATGTTTCTTGCCACCTATTATAGGTGAACTACTATAGGTAAATAGTACCCCGTTTTCCCGAAAATAAGACCTCCACGGATAATAAGCCAATCAGGCTTTTTTTTTAAATTGAAAAGTTTTAATAAGTTTTACAAATATTTCCCCTTCCCTCCCCCCTCCAACCCTCCCTCCCCCTAACTTCCCAGAGCAAAATACAGGGTATAAACCAGGGGTGGGTTTCAACCAGTTCGCACCGGTCCCTGCGAAGCCGAAGCCCCCCTCCCCACGCCCGCCCGCGCCCGCACACCCGCGCCCGCTCCTTACCCGGTTTTTACGAATTCTGCGCTTCCACGCATGTGCAGAACGCATACAGCGCCTGCGCGATCCTCCAGGAGCAGCTGGAGCATCGCGCAGACGCTAGTACGCATGCGCACGCCGCGTGCGTGCACGTGCGTGCCGCGTGCGTGCGCGAGGATGCCGCGTGCGTGCACGAGGACGCCGCCGGCCTCGTTCCAACCGAACCGGTTGGAACGGGGCGAGAAACCCACCCCTGGTATAAACATTTAACAATCATACACTAACTTAAGCTAGCAAAGTAGAGCATCCTACCTCCCTCTTGTACTTTAACTCCCCTTTTATTAAACTAAATTTAAATAAATTATAACATTCCTTGTTCATTCATAAGCTAATTGAAATTTCTTAGTCCGATATTTATTTTGAATGTAATCAATCCATCTTCTCCATTCCAACTTATAATTCTTATCTGAATGGTCCTTCAAATATGCTGAGATTTTGGCCATCTTTGCTAAATTTACTACTTTTAGTGTCCATTCTTGAATAGTAGGCAATTTTTCCTTCTTCCAGTACTGCGCCTAGCCAATCGGGCTTTGAAGCACATATGCTAAAATAAGCCCTCCCCTGAAAATAAGCCCTCCCCAAAATATTGTAACACAGCATCATCCATGAAGTGACCACATTCGCCACATCCTGCACCTCAAAAATAATAAGACCTCCCCGAAAATAAGGCCAAGTGCTTATTTCCGGGGTCAAAAGAAAATAAGACCCTGTCTTATTTTCGGGGAAACACAGCAAGTAACCTTCCCAACTATGGCAATCCCATCTAACATGTGGGGCAGGGGAGAAGGAAGTGTCATAATACTTGAATGATTCTGAAAAGTGGGCGATACCATCTTGCCTGAAGGTATGGCCAGCATTTACTGCATTTGATTTGGTTTTCTTTGTAATTAAGCCCATCTTCACTTAAATTTTACATTTCAAGCTAGCAACAAACCATGTCATTGTTTTTAAGCTGGCATGGTCACAAGGAGCTTTTCACTGTGGGTGTGATTTGACTAAGAAAGGCAATTGGATTGGATTGCACATGAAGTCAGTGTAGGGTGAGCAGAATAAAATAACTTACTAGAAAAGAATGAACGGGTGATAGCAAGAAGGAGAGACAATTAAGACCAATATTGTCAAAGGTCAAAGGTGGGGACCCTTTGAGAGCTGTATGCAACAAAATTTTATTTTAATATATCCTGATTAGTGTACATTCAAAGTGACAATAAAGTTAATCTAAAGATTTCACTTGCAAGATTAGTTTATGTAGTTTTTATAAATTAAGTACTGTTTCTAACCACAAGGCATACCTGCTGAGAGTTCAACTCATCTTCTAAGTTCTCTAATATCACCCTCCCTCCTTAATCCTGGCTCAGATTCGTACTGCCTCCCTCCAGCTACTACATTTGTCTAAGCCCTCCTCCCTAAGCTGAGAAAATACGTGGGAAGATGATTAAGTTTTTATAGTGATGTCTTTCCCAGTTGTGCTCTATATTAAGCTAATCTTGCATCAAATGCAGAAGGAATTTTCAATCTTAGAAGATTCAGAAGATCAAATAATAAGGCTAATAAGGGTTTAGATTGATTGCAATTTTAGAAATTGGCACCAAAGATAGGGTGTGAAAATTCAGTCTTGGTAAATTCAAAGTAGTGCCCTGATTATATTGCCAGCAAATAATTAAAATGAGTCAAAGTTCATTTTCATTCTATGGAAGTTTATATTTTGTGAAGGATGCCATAGCGCTATTAAGATCTTGGCTTCCAATACAATTTTCAAGGAGTTAGCAGTTGTATAATTGACATTGAGCAGGAATTTATTTACTGTATATTAAATAAATATATGTGGCTGTCCATCTAGCCAACGAAATTCTGGATGATGTACAATAAATAAAAACTTGATACACAATTATCAATGAGAAGAACCAAGCTGAGGCCATCATTAAAAAAAAAAACACTCCTTACCAATATAACACATGCTGGTTTCATTAACATTCTGGTTCCATTGCTTGGGAGAAAAACCAGTACAATATTAAACAGCTTTCCAGAAAGACCACAGAATTGTGGCTGTTCAAATATCTGGGGGCGGTGGGAGACTATTCCATGAGGTAGATGAAATGGATCAGCCATACTTCCAAGGTTCTACCAGGTTACTCTGCTCCATTAAGGAGATCCATTTCATGCCCGTTCTGCTAGATCTTTTGGGATGGGCAGAGATCATAAAGGATGCATAAACAATGCTCGGAGGATTTAGTCGTTGCAAACCTTTATATGAACTGCAGATCTGAAAACCCCTTCATGGATTCTTCACATCTTCAAATTTTGCACTGCACTTGGCTCAAAAAAGCATGCATATTTTAAAATAGAAGAATGGATCATTTAGGATAAAGAGCATTTATAATAGCATACAGGCAAATAAAACAATCAGATTTTGATTGTTTAAATATTTCATTCCCCATTTTTGTTCCCGTAGATACAGATCGAAACTAGCCAAACTGAGCATCTGTGAAACTGATACGGACTAAGAACAGAGTAGCAATTAGCAATTAGCAATTAGCAATTAGACTTATATACCGCTTCATAGGGCTTTCAGCCCTCTCTAAGCAGTTTACAGAGTCAGCATATTGCCCCCAACAATAATCCGGGTCCTCATTTCACCCACCTCGGAAGGATGGAAGGCTGAATCAACCCTGAGCCGGTGAGATTTGACCAGCCGAACTGTAGAACTACAGTCAGCTGAAGTAGCCTGCAGTGCTGCATTTAACCACTGCGCCACCTCGGCTCTAAATCAGGCAATCTCATCTGGGTCACCCCAAATAGACTGAGGTTATAATCTGTCTCAGAATTATGGGAAATGTAGTCTTAGGTCAAAAAGCTGCATTCTGTCCAATTGAGCATTAACCCCATTACAGTTCTTTAAAAAAAAAAAAAAGATGGGCAGGAAGGAATTTAGTAGGAACTTTATCCGAGAATGTGGGCTGAACTAAAGGAGCTGGTACATATTCAGGGCACTTCCGCAGAGGATTCTGTGCCAGTTCAAAAGCTGCTTGTGGAATTCAGCAGCTGAGACAATTTATTTCTGTCTCAACTGCAATCCTACTCAAATGGCAAAAAAAAAAAAGGTATAAAATATAATCTTACTTTCTGTACTGGTGAAGCTCAAAGGCCTTGTGAGCAGTTCATCTGCCCACTGGAGAGAATTATTGTCTGTTCTGCTGGCTCTTAAGCTTCACCTGTCCTACCAGGGGAATGATGGCTGAGATCAACAAGGGGGAACTTGACAAGGATTTTGTCCAGAAGTGGGTTTGGGTTATTTGAATAGAATCAGCAAAATCAGTGGTGGTGTAGAATTAATTGTTTTTACAATTACTTCCAGTTCCTGCAGCTTGTAAAGTACACAATGTGTTTGGAACTTTTCACCCCCCCACTCGCCCACTTGTGCCAAAACCTCCAAGAAGTATGGTGGAGGTGTTGAGAAAAGCCTTTGACTACAAAATTGAGGACTTGATCCTTTGCCATTTCACAATTTCAAACGGTGTTTGTCAAAACAGAAGGGATGATGGCTGGGTACCCAGTCTCCTGAGCCCATTACAAATGCTCAGATGTTTTGTATGTCAGACCAGGCCACACAAGAAGTAGTGAAAACACGGAGGAGGAGAGTGCAAATGGAGGTGAACGTCTTTTGTTGTCCCAACATGGACAGAACATGGATTGAATATATTTTAAGGGTTGTTTTTTTTTGCAGACACCTATTGTCTCACCTAGAAGGAGAAAACTGATTGGCTCACTGTGTTCCTATCAGGTTCTCAGATCAATAGGACAATCAGCACAGCCATTTCACATTACTCTGGAAGGATTAAGGAATAGAAGCTATGCCATTTGGAAGTGCCTTCCAATTAAAGCTGAATGGACATGTGCAAAATGTTCACTGTCTTGTTGCATGTATCATCTTCTCTGAATAGTGAGAAGGTCCAAAGCATCACCATTATCAGGTAGATCAGACAGGAAACGTGACCGGATAAGCTAACTCTACCTTATTTTAAACCTACATCAACAGAATCTTGCGAGTCTGAAAGTTTCTCCTGGCATCACCTTTACAGCCTGAGAAACTAGGGAGGGTCCCTTCTGAGTTTCTTGTCCCACCCACTCTCCAGCTGCACAAACCATCGCAACCCCTGAATTACTTCTTCTTTAACTGAGAAGAGAAGAGAAGGAAGTCTATATCAACAGCCCAGCTCAGTTTTCACACTTTCAACATTCTCCGAGAGTATCAAAAAGCAATTGGCTAGTTATGTAGTTCTCATGGCAACATGTCACCTATAGTTCACTATTAAAAAAAAAAAGGTTGCATGGTGACGGATTTAACCCTTTCCCAGCCAAATTATGTCTCGCCTCCTAAGGTTTGCTGTAACTTGACAATGGTAAAGTGGACTAGAAGGCACAGCTAAGGCGGCGATGCAAAAAATAATATCTAAAAATAAGTCATTAGAGTGTCAAGGTTTGCATATAATTTTCATCTGCTAAAGAAAAATATCTAGACATAATTATTAAGATTTAAATAGAAATACAATACATTGTAGCATAGTTTATGGTCAGCCGATATTTGAGCCAGGTTTGAGCTAAGGAAGGACACATTAGAGCCGAGGTGGCGCAGTGGTTAGGGTGCAGTACTGCAGGCCACTTCAGCTGACTGTTATCTGCAGTTCAGCAGTTTTAATCTCACCGGCTCAAGGTTGACTCAGCCTTCCATCCTTCCGAGGTGGGTGAAATGAAGACCCGGATTGTTGTTGGGGCCAATATGCTGACTCTATAAACCGCTTAGAGAGGGCTGAAAGCCCTATGAAGCGGTATATAAGTCTAACTGCTATTGCTATTGCTACATTAAGATCCCCGCTCTCTTTTGGGATGTCTGTTCTCCTTTTCAATCACACCTGGGAAAAATAGATACTGTTAAATAGAGAACTACCTGCTACTAAAAAGCCTTAGCTGTGATGGTACTATTGATAGAAGAGAATATTTGCTCAGGGTTGAATTGTGGGCTCAAACCAGTGGTGGGTTTCAAAAATTGTTCGAACCTACTCTGTGGGCGTGGCCTCCTTTGTGGGAGTGGCTTGCCGCCCATGTGACCCGACGGGAGTGGCTTGCCACCCATGTGACCGGATATGAAGATGCCGACGACACTTGTCAGAACCACCTTAAATTACCTCACACCCAGCACTGGCATGCATAAGAATATGATGTAAACTGGTTTTTTTAAAGGCATCTTTGGTTTGCGTCAAAACAACTTCAACACACGCAATGTTCTGATTGCACCACAAACGCAGTAGTCATCCTCACCTTTCACAGAGGCACTGAGTTTTATAAATATGAGCATGATAGTGTAGAATAATCATATCCAAGGACCAGGGGTGGGTTTCAAAACATTTTTGGAAGCTCTTCTGTAGGTGTGGCCTGCTTTCCGGGTCCACTGGTGGAACCTCTTCTAACCGGTTTGGTAGATTTCACGAACCGGTTCTACCGAATAGGTGCAAACTGGTAGGAACCCACCTCTGGCTCAAACATTCCATTATCAATGCACTGATGATGTTACTTAGTTTGGTAATGAAAGGTCTGCAAGAAAACCACCAAGCTCAGAGACCACCAAAGATCCCACTATATTAGTACTTATCTAACCTCTCTGATCTCGAAAATCTAAGAAGGTTTAGATCCGATTAGTACTTTGAAGTAAACCAAGAAGTCCAAGCCAACAAAACTAGATAGAGCTGAAACATACACGCCATAAGATGGCAATGACAACCCATGGAAATAATGTACATGTAGGCACCAGAGGTTGAGTTAGGTTAGAAGACTTTATCTCTGCAAAGAAGGGCAGATGGGCTTTCTAATTATCTGGGACTCACAGCATCCAGCCTACATGGCCAGTGTTGAGAGCTGCTGGAAGTTGTAGTTTATGGCCCCATGAGAAGATCCAGAAATGTTCCACCTTTGTATAAAGCCACAAAAGCAACAGGATTATCCATGCAGAATAAGGCTACTGAACAACACTGAAATTTCAGAAGAAAAACATTTTCCTTTTCATAACAGATGTTTTCAATCAAGAAAAAGAGAAGAACAGTGGGAAGATACAGGACAGAGGTGGGTTCCTACCAGTTCCGACTAGTTCGGCCGAATAGGTAGTAACTCGGCTGGACACGTGGCCATACTGGTTCTATCCTGGACGCCGGCATCTTTATTTTCTGTTCTGCACATACGCAGAACAATCTTCATTGAAAAAATGTAATTCCCCCCCTTTTTTAAATGATGTGCGCATGCGCAGACCTTTTAAAGTGCAAATGCGCTTAAGAAGCGTGTGCACGTAAAAATTTCCGTGCACTGAATCAGTAGTCACGCCAGCAGGAACCAACTCCTGATGCAGGAAGATTCCAAATGTAAAATGACATCTAATCTCCTGGAAAATTTGGGATAGTCCAGCAAAGTTTTATACGGATGTATATTAACTGTGCAGCGATCTGTTTCCTGTTTTATGGACTGAAGAGCTATCTACAAATAAACCGTGGCAAAAGGACACTGTTAGGTTTGTTGGAGCGTGAAAACTGCCCTCTTTTATTAAAATCTTTTGGGCTTCCTTCAACCTAATATGAAGTTGAGGTTTTTACAGTACACAAAAAAACAGAGGGGAAAGCTAGCTGTGAAAGAAGCTAGATACGGGGCAGTGAGGAATCTAGGAAATGTCCAAAACTGAATTGCAAGAGCATCTGCTTAAGATCAGATAGAAAACACACTCCCTGGGGAGGATTATTAACAGCGTTTACAACACCCACTGAAAGAAAGACAAACCTCTCCTTTTTTGTCGGGCTTTGAGCCATAGAAATGAATGAGCCTTTATTTAGAAGCCAATTTTAACATGAATATTCCTGAAAACATTGTCAAGACAAAAAATGCAAGGGAAGAAGAGTTAGACCCATAACCTTTGCAACCAGAGATCTGTTGACAATGAGGATTTCAGAAGGGCTATAAAAACCTCTAATTTCAGAATCACGATTTGCTGGCTGAATAGCCAAGAAGAAGTAAAAATCACAGCTTGGACCTCCTTTTCGGATGAAAAGCCTCTTTGTAAACTGGATAATTGAAGATTCAGACTGATGGGCACTAAGAGGGGCATTTCTCTAGTGGTGGAAGCATCAGGGTGGAAACTGGGAGACTGGGAGTTCAAGTTCCACCTTAGGCATGAAAGCCTTCAATATCTTTATGAATGGCTTTGACCAAGTGATAGAAAGAAAGAATGCTCTGGAAATTGGCAGATCATACAAAGTGGGACAGATTGTTAATAACCCAGAAGAGAGGTTCAGGGCTCAAAGGGATATAGCTACTTTTGATATCACATTGGCCAGATGGGTGGAATAGATGCTTAATAAATAAATATGCAGTTCCAGTGGTGAGAAATGAAAGGCTCTTAACTCAGGTAGGAAAAAACCAGACGCACAAGGTACAAGATAGACAGTTCTTGGCTCAGCAATATGATTTATAAGGAGGATCATGATTAAGATTAAATTAGATTAAACATGAGCCAGCAATGTGCTGCCCTTGGCAGAAGAGGCAATGTAGTTTTGGCTTGCATCAAGAGGGGTATAATATCAAGAGGAATAATAATTCTTTACATTGCACTAGTCAGACTACCTGAAATACTGTGCTGAGTTTTGGTCAAAACAAGAAGGACGCCGAGGAAAAAGTATGGAGAACAACAGAGATGGACTTACAGGGTAAATCCTATTATGCCTGTTTAAAAGATCCTGGTATATTTGGCCAAGAGAAAGCAAAAGGGAGACATGAGAGGGGTGTATTTATTCTGCATAATGTCCATAGGGCAGGGTGAAGACAAGAACTAAGGGTTCTAATTAGAACCAAGGTTAGGACAAGAGCCAATGAACGGAAGCTTAATGAAGAGACCAATTTAAGATAAGGAAGAATTTCCTGACTGTGATAATTGTTAAACTGTGGAAGCGTCAGCATCATGGAGTTAGATGTTCTCCATCACTGTGGGTTTTCGAAAGAAGGTTGAACCACCATTTGTCTGGGATGGTCTGGCAATTCCTGCCCTTGACAGACGGTCGGGTTAGAACACTTCCACAATCCTCCCAACACAATAATTCTATTTTTCAAATTTCTATCTCTTGAGTCTGCTGGTCTGTCCTTGCTTCCTGTCTCTGCAAAAGCTTTATAAATGGAACTCAGCATTTAATTGGAGTGTAGGAAGCTGGGATAAGTCCCATTAGAAAGGAGACAGAACATTTGAAGGCAAAACATTTTCATCCCCTTTGGCAGTCATGCTGCTAACACAAGAAGCCAAACCATAAGAATTTCAGAGAAAGCTTCTTCTTCGGAGCAAGTGGATGTAGAGCATTTCCTCACTTGAATGAGATTGGTTTAATTTTTGTTTTAAATAGGCACAATTCTTTTGCCTCAGACATTTGCTTTCCAGATTTCTGTTTTGAAAGTCTGACAGGTATAGTTGTGAATATCTAGAAGGAAATCTAGATGGGGAAAGACTGCTGTGGATTCAAACATCGATACGGGCTAGGTCAGTGGTGGGTTTCAAAAATTGTTCGAACCTACTCTGTGGGTGTGACCTCCTTTGTGGGAGTGGCTTGCCGCCCATGTGACTGGATGGGAGTGGCTTGCCGCCCATGTGTCTGGATATGAAGATGCCAACGACACTTGTCAGAACCACCTTAAATTACCTCACGCACAGCACTGGCATGCATAAGAATATGATGTAAACTTGTTTTTTAAAAGGCATCTTGGTTTGCGTTAAAACAACTGGTTCCACCACAAATCCGCGAAGCCCTTCTGCGCGGAGACATAAGCGCGAAGACTAAATCGCGGCGTTCTAAGCGCTAGGGAAAAACGCGACCCTACCGCGATGACATAATCGCGGAGGGCAAAATCGCGCATTCCCAAGCACTCACTACCCTAAACCTAACCCTAACCCTAACCCTAACCCTAACCCTAAACCTAACCCTAAACCTAACCCTAAACCTAACCCTAACGCTAAACCTAACCCTAAACCTAACCCTAAAACAAACCCCTAAACCTAATCCTAACGCTTACCTTAAATGAAGTCGGCTTTCTGCCGCGGCGCCATTTTAAAGCGCCCTTAGGTTGCCGTGCTGTTGTCGCAGCGGTGATGACGCGTGGTGATGACGTCGCGGCTTTAGCGCCATGATTTTGACCTGCGCGGTTTTGACCAGCGCGGTTTTGTCGTGCCACGAAAACAACTTCAACACACGCAATGTTCTGATTGCACCACAAACGCAGTAGTCATCCTTACCTTTCACAGAGGCACTGAGTTTTATAAATATGAGCATGATAGAATAATCATATCCAAGGACCAGTGGTGGGTTTCAAAAAAATTTGGAACCTCTTCTGTAGGTGTGGCCTGCTTTCCGGGTCCACTGGTGGAACCTCTTCTAACCGGTTCGGTAGATTTGACGAACCGGTTCTACCAAATAGGTGCGAACTGGTAGGAACCCACTTCTGGGCTAGGTCTAATCTCTTATAAATCCACCTCAGCTGATGCAGTAACTTTTCTTAGTAACCTCTCTCTTTATTGCGATCTGCTTGTCGTAGAAAAATCAACACTTAGTCTTTAAACATCCTCACCACTGCAACACGCCATGCTGTTCAGCCTTATATAAATTCAAACAAAACTTGACAAGTATTGTAATCAACATGACAGTAATTGCCCCGATGTTTAGAGTGGCTACAGGCCAACATCTTTTTCTTCCAAGTAGAAGAGCTAGAGAACTGTCTGAGCCCTGTGCTACAGCTGAACCATCGGCATCTTTGCTCCGAAAGAACCACAGCTTTAAATGGCTCTTGCTTTAGGACAGGGGGCTGGATCCAACCTGAAGGGTGCTTAGATCTGGCCCATGGGGCCACCCTGGAAACCGCAAAGGACTGGCCTTCAGTGAAAACAGAGCATGCGGCCCTCCCCAGCTCCGTTTTCATTAGGAGAAGGTTGCAGGAGGCCATCGCAGCCGAAAACTTTGAACTTTAATAAGATTTGTATGCCGCCCACTCCCTTGGGACTCTGGGCGGCTCACAACAAAGTAAAAACATTTAAAATATTTCAAAAAAATACAATGTTAAAAATTAATACAACATCCATTCCATCAGGTGGGGCTGGAAATTAATCAACAGCTCCAGGCCTGCCGGAACAGCCAGGTCTTGGTCACTTTACGGAAGGCCGGGAGAGTGGTGAGGGTCTGGATCTCAGCGGGTAGCTCGTTCCACAAGGCCAGTGCAGCTACAGAGAAGGCCCTCCCTCGGGGAGCCGCCAGCCGGCATTGTCCGGTCGACAGCACCCAGAGGAGGCCCAACCTGTGTGATCTTATTGGTCATTGGGAGGTGAATGGCAGGAGGCTGTCTCTCAGGTAGCCAGGTCCAATACCATGTAGGGCTTTAAAAGTAACGACTAGCACCTTGAAGCAGGTCCGGAGACCAATGGGAAGCCAGTGCAGCTCGTGGAGGATAGGTGTAACATGGGTGTATCTAGGTACACCCATTATCGCTCGCGCGGCTGCATTCTGGACCAGCTGTAGTCTTTGGACACTCTTCAGGGGCAGCTCCATGTAGAGTGCATTACAGTAATCCAGTCAAAACAGAGCTTGGGAGCCCATTTTCACTGGTGGAACACTTGGGCCACCACAGGCGCCCTCAACATGAGTGATGTTGAGCTGCCCCTGCCCACCCTGGCCACATACACACCAGTCGTCCCCCCCCAAGGTCAAACACAACCCTGATGTAGCCGTCAATGAAATCGAGTTCGACACCCCTGCTCTAGGAGTAGCTGATGGGATTGAATGCAAATAGATCACATTGACATCAGAAGAAAATGAACTTGCAAAGAAGTGGAGGCTAAACTAATGGTAGACTGCAACATTGGAGAATATATGCAACTTAGGGTTGCATTGTTGGATTCTTGGTGTTCTCAGAGCTACTGTACTTTTTCCCCCTGCAGATATTGGATTATCGGATCAGATAACTAATCAGTGCATGGCAGAGTTCACTCCCCCCCCCCATTCACTGATGATGTTACCTAGTCTGGTGATGAAATGCCTGCAGGAAGGGAAGCAAGTTCTGAGAACTTAATAGACTGTGGTTACCTGAGTAGGAGCCACAAGAGAAGATTAACCCTTTTCTTTCATCTCAGTTTCCTGATTTTAAAGATAGCACTCCCCCCCACCAACACTCTGAACTAAAAAGGGGGAAAGAGAGGCATAACGATGTCTTTCTCCCTAATAGAACTAACAAGTTTTGATAAAGTGGCTCTGGATCAGGTAAACAGTGTAGGACTACAAGTTTAACTCGTATCCTCCCAACTCCAGTATTCACTTGGCAGTAATCCAGTTCAAATTAATCGGTGGAGTTCTTGGTGCTGCCTGATGATGTTGCCTCGTTTGGTAATAAAACATCTGCAAGAAAAAACACCAAGCTCAGAGAGGACATCACATAGAATTCATGATCGTGAGACTGAAAGAGTGTCTTTCAGTGGAATTGGCAGAGAATTTCATGGACAATAAATCTAGCAAATTCTTTTTTTCCCCCTGGCATCTTCCTAGAAATTATTCCTTCTACATATCAGTTTCTGGGAAGCATTAAAATATATTGTTTTCTTCATGCTAAGGATTTCCTTGTAAACACAAGATTGACACTTTGGAAAACAGAACGTTGAAGAATCCTGATTTAATTCAACAGGTCTCTTCTGAAAAATGTTAACAGCAACCTCTCCTCTGTCTCAGTGTAACCTAAAGTTTTGGGCAACTAAACGCCATGTGCTTAAAATGTGTTCCAAAGCACAATGGTCAGTTGTTTGTATGTGTATTTTTTAAAGCCCTTGCTAATGAGTTCATGCATACACACAACACATTAAGACAAGCCAAGGACAAGTTGCGAGATGGAGTGGGAGAATTCTAAGGTTGCATAGCAACGTCCAATTGCTTCCATTATTTTATGGAAGCACGTTTTTTTTTAAATGTAGGCAGGCAGCTCAGATGGGAGAACGAAAACACACAGCTGAGCCACACACACTAATTCACACCCTCTCACTTTGCTCACACTCAGACAGAATTCCCCTCTTTCCTTAAAGTCTTGCACAATCCTTAATGAGGTTTTGGATTGCTGAAGCATGTCACCTGATCCATGCCTCATTTAAATTAGGGGGGGAATAATTAGTTAAATCTATCCACAAACTGGGTGTGAACTTTTCGTTTTTTGTTTTATTATTATATCTATATCTCACTTTTCTCTTAAGAGCTGACAAGTCTTCAAGATATTTAAGTGATTAATTATATATGCTATATATGAACTCCGGAGCCTCAGGAAATCATGACACTCAACAGCACAACTGGCAAGAAATAAGTCCAAGAAGTCCTCATAGTTGCATGGTGAAGCAAAATTTACTTCTCTTATCATAAAATAATGAGAGGGTATTAAGCCTCCTTAAGAGGTTTATGAGGCTGGTAGATTTAACAGATTAACCGAGTTGGAAGGGCCTTTGTAGGTCATCTAGTCCAACCTCCCGCACCCAAGCAGGAGACCCTACACCATTTCTGACAAATGGTAGTCCAATCTCTTCTTGAAAGCCTCCAGTGATGAAGTTCTCACAACTTCCAAAGGCAACTTCTGTTCCGTAGATTGATTGTTCTCACTGTCAGAAAATTTCTCCTTATTTCTAGGTTGAATCTCTCCTTGGTCAGTTTCCATCCATTATTCCTTGTCTGGCCTTCAGGTGCTTTGGACAATAGCTTGACCCACTCCTCTCTGTGGCAGCCCCTCAAATATTGGAAGACTGTTATCTGTCTCCCCTGGTCCTTCCCTTCACTAGACTAGCCATGCCCAATTCCTGTAACCGTTCTTCACATGTTTTAGTCTCCAGTCCCCTAATCATCCTGGTTGCTCTTCTTTGCATTTTTTTCCTAAAGTTCAGAAAGTTCAGGTAGAGTTCAGAAAGGATGGCTGAGTTAACACAATATGAGAAGCCTGCTTAATAGACATGTTCCACTATTTTGGGATGAAGTCTTCAGATGAACTTAGCATGCCATCTGAATCTAGGATGGCCTCTATTTTATTTGTGCAGAAACTAAAATCTGAATCCAAAGTTTGCCCTTGGTTCTTGTAAATCAGAAATGGCTATCACTACTTCGGTTGATACGTTAAACCTTAGAGGAGCATGATTCAACTAGATGAGATAAGAATGTGGGTACAATGTAAGCTAATATGAAAGCAAAGACATCACCTTGTTGACAAAGGCCAGTATAGTCAAAACTATGGTTTTCCCAGTAGTAATAGAAGGATGTGAGAATTGGACCATAAGGAAGGCTGAGCACCGAAGAATGTATGCATTCAAATGATGGTGCTGGAGAAGACTTTTGAGAGTCCCTTGAAATGCAAGGAGACCAAGTCAATCAATCCTGAAGGATATCAACCCTGACTGTTCTTTGAAAGGACAGATACTGAAGCTGACGTTGAAATATTTTGGCCATCGAATGAAAAGAGAGAGGACTCATTGGAAAAAAAAAACCTCAAGTTGGGAAAGACTGAAGGCAAAAGAAGGGGACAGCAAAAATGAGTTGGTTAGATAGCGCCATTCACGCAATGAATATGAATTTGGGTGAACTCCGGGAGACAATGGAGGATGGGGGAGGGGAAGAGGGGACAGATGCCTCATTGTCCACCACGAAGGCCAGATCTGCCACTATCTGCAGATCACTTTTCACCTATGTTTGTAACACCCCATGTTGCAACCAAGCTGCTTTATTGTGTGAATTCACATCACCTAATTGTTAATGTCTAAGACCATTAAGTCCACAATGAATGAGGTTTGGTAGGGAATAAACCAGCCATAAAGGGGTGTCCGTGCACTGATAAAAAGTGATCTACTGAGGTGGCCCTAAAATGTTGGGTGTGGTTTTTGCCCCACTCCCTTGTTTCTATGGCAAAGAGCTCTTGATGCTAGACTGCCTGTCTCTTTAAGTATTTACGGGTGTTAGTTGGAAGCAAGGGGAGTTGCTGTAAAATAAGCTAGAGAGAGAGAGAGAGAGAGAAAGAGAGAGAGAAATTAAAAAGCACAAGAATCAGAGCTGCCTGGTTAGACTTGAGAAGCTGTCCTGGGTGCCACAGGCAGGAAGCTCTAGTCAACTTAAGCATCTGCCAAAGAGTAGATCTGAAGACAACTGGAGGAGAAAATAAAGCAAGCTTTTCTTTCTTTGAAGTGGAGCAGAAAGCGGATCACAGACTTCCGAGCACCTATCAATCTCCCAGGATGGATTGCTGTAATGTATGTACAAATTATATTATTATACTTTAAAAAAAAAAAAAAAAAAACCTGCACCACCAAATTTTGCACTGGAAGGTGATAATAAAGTTGACTAGAGGGGACAAACCATTCAAGTCAAGGAACAAAAGCCAGGATTTTTCACTGCTGCTGTTGTCATTGACAAAAGATTAATGGAAACAGTCTTTGGGTTTCCAGCAAAACTGTAGCGGGGGGGGGGGAGGGTGTTAAGGGCTGAATCTCTTTTCTTAACGTTAAGCAGACTTCTCCACCTGGGCTGAGGGTCTATGATGCCCTTTACGAGATGCGGGAAATCAGAGAGGGAGAGTCATATGTGGTCTCTTATTGCATTTACTTGAGTTTGCTGACATTTTGGAGAATGAATGAAAGATGTGTATCCATGAAAAAGTAGATGATAGATAGATAGATAGATAGATAGATAGATAGATAGATAGATAGATAGATAGATAGATAGATAGATTTTACAACTGTTGGATTCAACCAGCTTTTTTCATTTGTAGTAATTCCAAATTAATATAGGTTGGCTATTTTGCTTTAAATTGTTGTGGTCCCTTCCCCGACCCCCTTGACATCTCGAGAGTCAGCGTCTCCGCCTGGCACAAACATTTCTAATTACTGGAGCGCTAAACATGAAATAACAACAGGGCCAGTAGAACTCTTAGTTTATGTGTGGGAGTTGTTGCTGATTGCTGTTCCTGTGCTGTAGAGGGGGGGAAAAGAGAGCGAGAAAGAAGAGGAAAAAGCAGCAACATTCTTTTGCAAGGAGTGTTTTGAGAGGGAAGCGTAGCGTATCCTTCCTAGCCCCCTGTTAAGTGGAGAGCCAGGATTAAGAATCCTTTTCCCATCTTACGAAACAGGAAAGAAATTAAAAGACTTTATTTTAGATGAGTGGAGAAATATTCCTTTCTCTAGACAGTCTAGAGAAAAGAAGGACTGGGGGGGGGGCATGATAGAGTATTCCAGTATTTGAGGGGCTGCCATAAAGAGGAGGGGGGTCAACTTATTTTACAAAGCACCAGAAGGTAAGACAAGAAACAATGGGTGGAAACTAATCAAAGAGAGAGAAGCAAACCTAGAAATAAGGAGAAACTTCCTAACTGTGAACACAACTAACCAGTGGAGCTGCTTGCCTTCAGAAGTTGTAAATGCTGGTTTTTAAGAAGAGACTGGACAGCCACTTATCTGAAATGGTATAGGGTCTGCTGCTTGAGCAGGGGGTTGGACTAGAAGTCCTCCAAGGTCCCTTCCAGCTCTATTCTGATTGATTGAATGAATGACTTTTCAGTGTGTGGATTTGCATTTTGGAAGAACTCCAGATTAGATGCAAATGATCGTCCCTTTCCAGATGTTTTCTACTACACTTCTCATCATTCCCGGTTGGGAGGGGGGGAAGAAACAAGCTCAGACTTTGGGTGAAGTAGAAGGTTAAGGGATGCCAACTATTCTGGAGATGCCAACCATGCCCGTTTCCCACTTATCCAGATCATCTTTGCTTTGAAGAATGTCGGGTTAAAGTTTCACACATCCGAATCACTAGGCCAGATCCGATTTGGCGTTCATTCAAATCTCTGCTTAGTTGGATGGATTCCTTTCAGCCATCATATAGATATAAATTCATGCATGTAAGTACTGGCTTACTGTGTAAGGCACCCAGCAGCTGCTGTCATAAGTTTTAAATAGTGGATCATGTACAATACTGCAGGATACAGCGGCTTCAGTATTACAGTTTCCTAGGCTATCTTTAACAAGGAAGAAAAAAATATATTTTAAAAGCAGCATACAATAAATGGCTATGATGTAATCAGAAACCAAGCATCCTAGCCCTGAGCACATATCAGGAAACCGAATATTAGCCTGCTACTTGTGGAAATGCCCTTGGCGTGCCTCATCTACTTCCCTTTGCAATTATGATGGCTTCTTTTATGCCCCAATCTTCACTGAGGAGGCTTTTGAAATTGTCAACCTATTCTGCAAAGCACCTAAAAGGCAGGACAAGAAGCAATGCATGGAAACTAATCAAGGAGAGAACGAACCTACAACTAAGGAAGAATTTCCTTACAGTGAGGGACAATTAATCAGTGGACCCACTTGCCTCCAGAAATTGTAGGTGTGCAGAGAGGGAGGTTCCAACGTCGCGACAATACTTCGTGCGGACTCAACAGTCTGAGTCTGCCGATGACACTTTTGCCCCTGGACGGTCTGGTAGGACCTAAACCGCCCTGAAGAGACGGTGACCAGGAAGACAAAACCTTGCTGGTCGCAGGGACACCGCAAAGTCCCTTGTCGACCCAAGGAAAGCGCTTCCAACCAGCAGCAAACAGGCAGCCTCCAGGCTGACATAGTCGGAGACAGCTCCGGAAGGAGAGAAGAAGTGAAAGTGTTCCATCTGGTGAGGTTTTTTTTTTCTTTTACTTTCAGAAGATTGCCGAGAAATTGTAGGTGTGGCAACACTGAAGGTGTTTAAGAAGAGGTTGGACAACCGTTTGTCTGAAATAGTATAGAGTTTCCTGTTTGAGCAGGGAGAGCTACAAGGTCCCTCTCAACTGTTATTCTGTTCCTGTCCAATCTTAGGGGACTGGAAGCTAAAACATATAAAGAATGATTGCTGGAATTGGGTATGTCTAGTTTTAATGAAAAGAAAGACAATGAGTGATACAATAGCACTCTTCCAATATCTCAGGGGCTGCCACAAAGAAGAGTGGGGAGGGGAGGTTCAACCTATTCTCCAAAACACTTGAGGGCAGGACAAGAAGCAAAGGATGGAAAATAATCAAGGAGGGAACCAACCTAAAACTAAGGAGGAATTTCCTGACAGTTGGAACAATTAATTAGTGGAACGATTTGCGAAGTTGTGGAGGCTTTCAAAAAGATATTGGGCAACCATTTGCCTGAGCATAGGATTGGACTAGAAAATCCCCAATGTCCCTTTCAACTCTGTTATTCTATTTTATTCTATTTTATTCTATTCTATTCCATTCCAATTCTTATCCTATTCCCTCCTTCATGAACAGAATACTTAGAGAATTTTACCCCTGATGGTTCTTCCCTTGTACTACTCTAGTGATTTTCCAACACTACTTCTGTCCATTCCCTATTGGTCTGCGGCCAGAATCAAGTAAAAGTTCATTCAGGAAGAGTAATTGGGCATCTCTGCACCACTGGCCATTGCTCAGGAGCAATCAAGAAAGAGAGAACAGGGAAACATGTAAAGGTTGTTTGCTCCTTGGAGATGATGATGGAACAAGCAGCAATTGGAAGAAATGCTAGAATCCCAAAAAGATGTTTGGCTGTCTTCCCCCATAGTACCAATGAAGTGAGTTGCAGCTCACAAAAGCAAATAAAAATTGCTAGCTGGAAAAGGAACGACCAGATTCCTGACTCTTTTTTTTTGCCACTTAAACTAACACAACTCCCCTTCTAAAATGTCCACCTCTCTTTTGAGCTCAATCTGCATAATGTCAAGAATTGCTCCATTTCAAGAGAGGATGTCATTCCAGGACTGGTTTTTTTTCTCCTTCCAGCCCTGCTTGGTCAGGTCAGCGTGTAAGAACCAGTCACAACACAGGAAGGATGTTTCAGATAAGAGAAATTGACCTCCCTAATATGGACTTTGTCAGATGCTTCTTTGTACCCTTGTTCAAATCTGCATTAATTCATGTGCGACAGACTCTTAGTTGTCATCTTGTACCAATTATCTGGACATATCTCTAACAATCTTTGGACAATTGTATTTACTCCTATACTTAACAGCGTTGCACCCAGGTAAACCAGGGAGTGACCCAAACAATCTGAGAACATGTATGTTATTTTCCATTTTTAACGTCAATACCTTTTAATTATATCTTAATGTCAGTACTTTTTAACATAGTGTAAAAACTAATGTGTATTGCTGGTCTTTGACCATAATAAAGATTTACTTACTTACTTACTTACTTACTTACTTACTTACTTACTTACTTACTAGACTCTTAAAATATAATTGGTTGTTTGCTATTCCTCTAATAGAGAGATGGACCATCTCAAAAAACCCATGCAGGATTGGCATTGAATAAAATGTAGATGATCAACAACCAGGAAACAGGGAAATAAGCCAAACTAGAAAGTTGAAAAACGAACCATTGCAAGAAGGCAAAGACAAACCATTTTGATATTACTTGAACATGTTCTTGAAGATCCAGGAGTCAAATGCCAATTAAGCCACAGGTGTCCTCTGTGCTTTGGCATATTAGAAACGCCGCCTACAAGTTATTCAGCTGTTTAAAAGTATGAGAACTTCACATGTTTCAAAAAGAAAAGAGAAATATTTGCAAAGTCCACCCCTTGACAGGTTGTAACATTATGTAGAGACTGACAAAGAGATGTTACCTTGGGAATGGTCAGATAAGAGGAAACATAGCCCATAGCTGTACAATGGGCAGAGCAAGAAGCTCAGAAGGGACCCTGTGAGAGTGACATTAGGAGAACTGGACTTTCAGACTCGCAAGATTCTGTTAATGTAGCTTTACAATAGAGTAGAATTAGTAGCTTATCTGGTGTTTGTTTCCTGTCTGGACCACTTGGGAAGGCTGACACAAAGGAAGAACCACTTCACATCCTGCCCAAGGACTTCCAAACCTCTAGAACTAGCATTGCAGAGTTGCCACCACAGAGAAGGATTGCCAACGGGTGAGATCCACTGCTGTTTTTGTAGGGAGGAAAAATCAACCAAGTGAAGCTTTTACTGAGTAAAACACGGCCTTTCGCTAACAGCAGTTGAAAGTTGCGGCTTGTTGACAGCCTTGCCAGAAAGTGAGAATGCAGTAAAAGTGCCTACAAAGGACTGAGGGAACCAAGGACAAGAAACTGGAGACAGCTTTCTGTTAACTCCATTGAGGGATGAAGGCCCTATCTTATCATCAAACAAACTGACACATTCGCAGAGTGCATCTCAGGTATCTACTTCTTAATTATTCAATACGGAGGCAGAAAAAAAATGGGTCACTGATGCTGGGACTCATTATATCTCCTTAAAAGCCAGGAAGGTTTATGTGGCACCTAAAAGATGAACAGGGACATTGTGGCATCAATTTTCAAAGCCAAAGACCCATTTCTGAAGATTAGGGAGGTGTTGCACTTAGCTGAATAATCTGGGTCTCTCTTCCAAACCCCTTCCAAATTCTCCTCTATGACTTTTTAAATATTATCCCTTTTCACCTTGGGCCTTTGTTTTGTTTTGTTTTTCTATTTTCTATCTAGTTAGGTGGCTGCACAATTTTTTGGGGGGTGGCAAGGCATATACAGTATTTAAAATACCTATTCTAATATACCAGAATGATGGATAACATATGTACATTAGGGAAAAGTGGTGCAACAAAATGCGGAAGAAAGGAAGGAAGGAGGAAGGAAAAGAATATACAAAATAGGATACAATGGGAGAAACATAAACAGAATGTGTAAAACATGCCTATTTAAAAGTTTAAAAACAATACAGAGCATTAAGACAGATTTCAGGCAGTGGTGGGTTTCAAAAATTGTTCGAACCTACTCTGTGGGTGTGGCCTCCTTTGTGGGAGTGGCTTGCCACCCATGTGACCGGATATGAAGATGCCGACGACACTTGTCAGAACCACCTTAAATTACCTCACACACAGCACTGGCATGCATAAGAATATGATGTAAACTTGTTTTTTAAAAGGCATCTTTGGTTTGC
The DNA here is from genome assembly GCF_051295495.1 of Thamnophis sirtalis. Classification (NCBI taxonomy): domain Eukaryota; kingdom Metazoa; phylum Chordata; class Lepidosauria; order Squamata; family Natricidae; genus Thamnophis; species Thamnophis sirtalis. Next base: position 87,411,891 of record NW_028261382.1, on the reverse strand, counting down.
GTTAAAACAACTTCAACACACGCAATGTTCTGATTGCACCACAAACGCAGTAGTCATCCTTACCTTTCACAGAGGCACTGAGTTTTATAAATATGAGCATGATAGTGTAGAATAATCATATCCAAGGACCAGTGGTGGGTTTCAAAAAAATTTTGGAACCTCTTCTGTAGGTGTGGCCTGCTTTCCGGGTCCACTGGTGGAACCTCTTCTAACCGGTTCGGTAGATTTGACGAACGGTTCTACCGAATAGGTTCGAACTGGTAGGAACCCACCTCTGATTTCAGGTTAGAAACATGTACAATTAACCAAAGCCAACAGTGACAAATTACACAAGCACAGAAGGTCTACTATAGATGAACTGAGAATCTTCCTTTTAAATACTTGGCCCCACAA